>NC_060269.1:147969117-148187031 GCF_021613505.1 Equus quagga | reverse complement strand
CCCCGATGTGACACAGGTTAGGGCAAGATACCCTCCCCTCCTCACATTTAATGGGGCAGAGGGTGACTTATCTACCTCCTTCCCTCGGGGCTGTGTGGAGACCTCCCTGGATCTTGCTTGTGAAAACTGAGAAGCCCTGCAGGGACAAGGCGTGAGAGGCACAGGGTGCCTGGGGAGCCCCTCCCAGGGGGAGTGGCAGCACATACACTAGGAAAGTCTACGTGAGGCAGGCCTTGCACACGGCTCCACTGCTGGGGTCGGGGGCAACAAATCAGCCCAATGACACCCCCGCTATGAGCCAGGTCCCCCTCCACCCCTACAGACAGCTGCTCCAACATGGGACAGCCCTGGGAGGTGGGGTTACTAGCCCCAGGTCACAAACACCAGAAGGGGGGTTGTAAAGGCTGCCACCCACGCCTCCGGGACAGCAAAGAACCTCACCAGGAGACGGGGACTCGGTTTCAGTCCTCGCTCCACTGCCAACAAGGGTGCGACTTTGGGGAAGCACTTCAGCAACCTCAGCTTCACTTTTCCCTTTTTTAAAACAGGGGAACTCTACTAAAAGGTTCCAAGTCCTTTTAGATTCTAACACTCACTATTCTACTGCCTGTGAGAGAGAAAAGGCTGGTGCTAGTGTCATACAGGGGAGAAGCAGCTTAAGTTCAGAGAAGTTCAGCAACCACTCAAGTTTGCACAGCGAGAAGTCACCCATCAGGTCAAGGCTGTGGCCTGAAGCTGGAGGCCCTCCATGTGGACACTGGCATATCTCAGCGGCCAGGACTGGTTTGGAGTCCTGTTGCTGCCACCTGGCTGGCCTCGCCTCTGGCACTGGTACCGTGGGAACAGGAAACTCCCATCTCTCCTGCCAGGGTCCCCGGAGCCAGCTCTGAGTCAAAGGATATTAATGTGCCCGTCGTGGCTCCCAGAGTAGATGTAGGACTTGCCGCCGTTTTTATGCACCGTCAGACACTGGATTGACTTGCTGTGACCCTGTGGAGGAGACAGACGGGGCAGGGTGAGCCGAGGACACGCCATCCTGCCTCTTTCACTCGCGACTGTTCTCTACTGACCACAGCCCCGCGTGAGAGGCAGAATGCCCTCCATGTGCCGCAGCCCGGTGTGCCTGAAACACCTCCCATGAGCCACGGTCAGCCTTCCCCAGTGGACTGACTGACAAACCTCGTCGTTCTGGCCCTCCCTCTGAGGCACCTAGCTGTGACCAGGGCTGAGCATGTGGGTCTAATCAGATCCCCAGCAGCCCAGCACCCAAGTCCATGCAGACTGACCCCGGCAGCACCCCAAGGGACGAAACGCTGCTCTCAGGACGAGGACGAGCCCTGACCCAGGTTGAGCCTCGACAGAAGGGAAGCAACAGTAACGGGAACAGTCATGGGAGGGCTCAACCCTCACACAGCAGGCAGGGAGACCTCCGGGCCCCCGGGACCCACACAGTCCCGGATGCTGTGGACAGTGTGTTCCGTACCCAGAAGCACAACTCACCACTCTGGCTTCGGCCCCCGGCTTGTGAGGTTTCTCTGCCAACTCCCCCTCCCCATCCAAGCTGCCGGAGGGCTCTGACCCCTACAACCTCCTGGACTGGTGACATGGTGGGCACAGAGCACTCATCCACAACCAGACACCGGCTTCAAGAGGGCACTTAGCCTCTCTCGTAACTGCCCTTGGGATGGAAATAACTGGCTGAGGTGTGGTCTAATCATAGCTCTTTCCCTCATCAGCGGCAGGCAAGTCTCCCTTGGCTCTTTGTCAGCAACGCTCTACGGCCAGGTCGCACAATTCCTGCCTAGGCCTTTCTCCCAGGAACTGCCCAAGCAGTCTATTTGTTGCCATGATGTGGCATGTATCTTCAGAGAAAGGTACACACAGTTCTCAGGAGATGGGAGAACCAGTGAACAGACACACTGAGTCACTTCCACCCACATCGCCTTCCAGGACAGCGTCCTGCTAGCGCTGCTACCTCAAGCACAGTCCTCAGACTGTCACCTCGCTGGGAGTCTCCCCCGTGCAGCCTGGGGACTCAGAACCTGTGCTCAGTGAGACGCCCAGGGACTGGTGCACACCCACTGCCCGGGGACTCAGAATGCGCATTGAATGAGACGCCCATTCGGCCACCGCCCGGGGCAGCAGCCATGCCTGGGAGCCTGTGAGAAATGCGAGCCTGCTCTCACATGTGCACACTCCGTGAGCAGGGGTGCAGCCGGCTGCGTGTTCTGATCGGGGCCCTCTCAGGTGAGACTGAGGCACCTTCAAGCTTGAGAAGCAGAAGCACCTGCATGTGTCTTCAAAGTACCGCACCAAAGAGCCACCCCTCAGCTTCTGACTGACTCCCTCTGGGGCCGGCCCAGCACTGAGCCCTTTTCTGAAGCTCCCAGGTGATTTGAACGAGTGCTGCAGCTGAGAACAGCGATTCTAACTCCAGCCTTCTCCTGAGATCACACACAGCCTGAGATCAGCACCAACCCCCGCTCGGGAGTCAGGCAATGTGTGGCAGGAGAGCAGGGAGGTGAGTTTCTTTTCTGCCCATGAGACTGGAGCCGGGCCCACAGTGCCTGTGCTGTCGGTGGCAGTGACATCAGCAGGAGCAGTCACATCCAGGCTTCCCTTGTTCCCAGGGTGGTCCTGGGGCACCAACAGTCACGGAGTGATGCCTGGGATGGCCACCTGGGCCCACTGCTGGAGCAGCCCACGGGAAGCTGCTCCTGGGCAGAGAAAGTGGGCTGACAGGAATACCTGAATCTCTTGAGCAATTTCCCTCCATTTCACGTGCAGGCCCAGAAAAGTGACTGTTTCCAGGGACCCCTCCCAGCTCCCCCAGACTCTGTGCCAGGCCGTACACAACTTCATGTTATACTCATCACCCTGAGTGGGAGCCCACCGAGGAGGAGGCCCCAGTGCCCCTATCCTCAGGGGTCAAGCACACCTTCGAGAGCAAACGGCACAGAGTGGCTAGCGAGGCCCGATGCGGCTGTTGTTCTGCATCAGCCCTTCCTGTCAGCAACGCCCCCACCAAACAGAACGCAGTGAGCACCTAGCTGACCCGAGCCTCAGGAGCCAGTCACACGGGGTTAAGGAGGCAGATGGCCTGGCTCAGCCCCTTCCTTGTAGGCGAGGTCGTCTGTAAAGTGGGGTCAACGAGAGCTGCCACCTCACAGAGACTATGAGATGCATAAAGCACTGCAGGTCCGGGCACGAGGCTGACACTCACTGACCGCGGAGGTACGGACTGGGGTCCCCAGGGGAATAGTCCCAGCCTGGCCCACACCAGCCCTACCGGGTCCAGGCACCTGTCTCCACAGCAGTGAAGCAGCCAGGTAAGCAGTACATGAGAAAGCACTGGGGTCTGCCACCTGGAGTGGCTTAAAACGACCCGGGGGCTCAGCTGCCAGGATGGGGTGTGGCATGGAGACCAGCTGTGGAGACCCTTCCCTTGAAGTCATGGCTCAGGCTCCTTAGAGGGGGTCACCCGCCCGGGGCCACCAGAGCAGGTGATCTGGAGCTCCCACCTCTGACAATGCCCCTACCAATTCCCTCACCCTTGTAGAAGCAGGGTTTGCAGTGGGCAGCACCAGAGCAGGGCCCCAAGGACACAGGAGCTCCTGGTCCTAGTCTGGCTGCAAGTTTCCTGAGATGTCAAAATCACCAGGACTGATGGATGGGGCACCCAGGGCAGATGCTGGAATCAGGTGCCTGAGTAAGCCCTCCCAAGTACCGAGGATGGATACCAGGTCAGGGTCCTCCTACCCCTCAAGGCCCCCACTCCTCCAACTTCATCTTCTCCCACTCCCCACCACTCCCTCAAGCCTTCTTTGCTCTAACCACACAGAACAAGTGCCTCCCCACCCTCATTCCCGTGTTCAAATCCCACATCGCCAAGGTCCAGCTCCACGGCCTGCTGCCCCTCCCAGCATGGTGATGCTCCACTTACCCCGGCTTGGGGCTCAGCGCATTTCTGGTCCTGCCTCACAAGTGAAGACACAGCCTGTGAGCTCCTGAGTGAGGCTGATCCCCTCAGGACATAACGATGACTCCTGACAGCAGGGGCAAGGGCCCCTGGCCTGAGCCCCCAGGCCCTAAACTCTTATAGTAGCTCAAGGGGAACTCAGTGCCTGGCCTTCCACCCCTGCTATACTCACATTCGAAAAGCAACCAGCATCCTGCCATTCCAACAAAGCCCCCAAGGGCGAGCCTCCAACTCTCCCTCACCTGTTGCTGCCCTTTCCTAGCTGGGCGCACACCTCTCTTCCTTGTAGCCCCTACAGACAGAGCCCAATGCAGCCTTACCTTGATGACCCGCAGAGGTTTGCTGGGGTTGTTCTTGTCCAGGTAATTGATGTACCCAGACAGAGAGATGCTGAGGAGGTGGTCCTTCTGCCATAAGCAGCCCAGCTGCTGGTCCAGAACATTGGAGCCCATTGTAAACGTGTTGACGACAGAATTCACATTGACGTCCCAAATTTTAGAAGTTTTGTCTCCAGAAGCAGAAAGCAAATGGGTGCTATCAGGACTCCAACTAATCTACTCAAACAAAATGGCATGTCACATGTCAGAGCATTCCAGAAAGGGAAGGGACCCCAGAAAGCAACCTGTCCACAGCCCTCATTTCTGAGCAGGGAGAAGGAAAGCCCGGGAGGTGATGGGATACACCAGGGCAAGATGGGATGAGTATCTGGGCCTTCTGTTCTGGCCACTTGCTTCCCTAGGCCACGTCACCCTGTGCTCTGTGACCCTGAAACTCTACACCTCCTCCCTGACTCTGAATCCCACATTTTAACCTTCTATCTGCAACGCAAATACAGTCCACCCACAACCACAGAGTCCTGAAGCGTGAACCCATACTTACAGCATAAATGCCTCCGTCGTGAGCCTTGCCTCCTCCCAGCGCACACACTTTCTCTCCCGTCTTCCCATCATAGATGTATATCTTTCAAGAAATAAAAATATATGTGGATCATCTGTGTGTGTGAGTGAATGCACTTAATAGTTAGCACCCCAAATGAGCTCTTCTTTATTTATCATTGCTTTATCATCAAGCGAGTCTGTAACTGCGACTCTTAAAAAAAAGAATTCGTTTAAAAAAAGTGCTAATAGCTTGTGTTTCGAGCTCCATTTAAAAGGAGAGAGACGGAGACGTGTCTGCTGTGCTTTGAGGACACAGCCCCTTAACCAAGCCACGTTCTGGGAAGTGGGAAGAAGGGAGATTTCTGAGTTCCGCACATCAAGACTGGCTTTACAAGTGTGTCTGTTCTGAACAGTCGCAGAGGACAATGAGATGAAGTCCCACCCCACGGCCCCCAGCCCCTACCTGGCCGTCAGCACTGGCCGTCGCAAATCTGTTCCCGTCAGGAGAGAATCGCACACAATTGACAAAGCGGCTGTGGTCCTGGGGGAAAGCGGACAGTTAACATCTGACAACAGGAAGTTCAGGAAAGCCCTCTGTGAAATACGCAGCCTGCTTCAAACATCAGCTACTGCGACCACCGTGAACTGCCAGGCCACAGGAGACTTGGGAATGAGTCGGAAGTAGCTGCTCACTGGCTGGGAGGTCTGACTCAGCCCACCGGGAACGCCATGCTCCAGCGAGGCCTCCCTCCGCTGAGACGTGTCCCCTGACCTCCGTGGACAGCCCTAACCCTTAAGCTTCCTGATGCCAGGATCACAAGGCCTCTTCCCCGGGTCTCCAGGGCCCGACCAGGCCCAGTACACAGCAGGTGCTCAGTGGGTACTTGCTGACGAGTAACTGAGGTTTTCAAGAAATTAAAGAGGTTATGACCTTCATCGGAATGAGAGTCTCAGCAAGTGAGGAGAGGTCACCTCCAGGCTGATTCCCTCCCTTGAAAGGTAAATGAGCTCATTGTTTGCTCAGTCAAGAAGGGTTTGCACCAGGGAATGATCCTCTCAACCCCGCAAAACTAAGCTCCTTAACACAAGGCCTTGCCCCTCTCGCACCTCACCTGCAAGCACGCGTTAAGCATCAACCATGCACACAGAGGGAAGACCATGTGAAGATGGAGGCAGAGACTGAGGCTGTGCTCCCACAGCCAAGGGATGCCTGGGGCTACCAGAGTCTGGAGGAGACGAGGAAGGAATGAGAGGGAGCACAGCCGCTGACACCTCAGCTCGGACTTCCGGCCTCCAGAACTGACAGCATGAATTCCTGTCATTTAAGTCACCCAGTTCGTAGTACTTTGGCACGGCAGCCCCAAGAAACTAACACACGTAACAAACGTCTGTGGTGCTCACGTGATAACCCTTCAAGTAAACTGTGCTCACTGCAGTGCTGAAGAAACCCAGGCCAGGAAGGAGAAATCGGTGCCACGGTTCCCCTGCAGGGGAGCCCCAGGGCCAGGGATCAAAGGGACCAATGGCCCTGCAAAGTCCACTGGGGAGGGTCAGCAGGAGGAATGGGCGTGCGTGAGTAGTGGTTTCCCTGGGTAGGCAGCTCTCCTCCTGGGAACCACACGACTGAGACTGTGGCTGCAGGCCGCCCGCCTGCTGAGACCTCCAGGCCAGGCGCTTACCCTCAGCCCTATCAGATAAACCTCTCTGGCCAGAAAAGATCCAGTCCAGAGCACCGATGCAAAGCAAGCCTGCCCTTCCCACTCACCAATTCAACTGTCAATTAAACCCTCAACTGACAAGGCCAGAGCTAGCCGAAATTGCATCTGGCTCCAGGGTTCCCTTCTCAAGGGTCATGACCCTCCCACCGCACTGATGATGATGATGAAAACTTGAGAACGACAAGGCCCCTGACCACAGGGAGCGCAGAGGGATGACTGCTGATCACACAGTCACAGCTTCCACCCTGTACAGGCCCCCATCTCGTCTTGCCTCATTGCAGCCAGCACCATCGTGGGACTGAAGAGCTTGTCCTCTACGGGGTCATCACCAGCACCCATGACGGGGCGCAGGTGCCTCCCAGTGCTGAGGCTCAACCAGGCCCCACAGCGAGGTCTGCAAGGTGCCTTGGTGCCCCGCAGGTCAGGGCGACCCAGAGGCCCGGAGGCAAGGACAGCACAGTCTGGGTGTAGTGCCTGAAGCGCCGTTTCCTGTGTTCAGGTTGAGCTGTGTGTTCTGTTCTTTAGCTTCTCCTGCCCGCTCATCCTGGCTCTAAGGCTTGTGTTCTGTTTTCCAGCGGTCCTAGGTACGCGGAACTGAAGGACAACGGTTTCCTAGTAGGTGCAACCCACCAAACTGAATGGAAGTGGAAACAATTAACTTTCCCAAATGCGATCTCTCAGGCCCTCCTGACTGTTCTGCCTCCATGGCTGCCACACGCCCTCCCCACTCCCCCCTACGAGGGGCCTTGCAGAGCCTCCAGGCACATCTGTGCAGGAGACAGCCAGGCCCAGAGAGGCTGGGTCAGGAGAGCCCAGGTCTCCAGTTTCTTGTCTAGAGGCCTCGACTCAACTATGCCAGCTCTGTGCCCCTGGCACAAGACGGGGAGGCACCTGGAGTCAGATCCTTAACAACTCAGGCTGACTGCCACCATTCTGCCACCCATCCAAGGCTGTAAGGGAACCAGCTGCACAGAGGCCCATGTCCCTCTGTCCCTGCCACCCCTTGGGGTGCCCACGTCCCTCTGTCCCTGCCAGCCCTTGGGGTGCCCACGTCCCTCTGTTGCTGTCGGCCCTCAGGAGGCCCATGTCCCTCTGTTAATGTCAGCCCTCAGGGCCCCATGCTACTCTCCCTCAGGGCCTGCAGGGCCAGCAGTGGTTCAAAGCCAGTCATAGGAAGGTTTCTGAGAGAAAGCTGCCCAGACTTCTTGCTCATTCCTCTCAGAACCGCCTTGTGGGGAGGATGGGGCAGGCAGGCACAGCTCCTTCTTCTGGATGAGGTTAAAGGAAAATCTCTTAAGTGACAAAACCACGGCTCAAGTTCTAGACATCTGAACAAACGTCAGTCCGCTCATCCGTGAGCTCTACTTGCTCACCCATCCCCGCTGCTCCCGGTTTCCTCCACAAGGTGGAGGAGGGGCTGGGGTTGGCTCCCCCCTTGGGTCCCTGTGACCGACCAAGCCTCGGCTGGCCCAGTGAAGGACGACTCCCAGGAAGTGGGATGCCGAAAGACCTCGCAGCTCAAGGGAGTGCCACAGTGGGGCGCTGACTTCTCTTTACTGGGCATAAGGAATATGCTATGAATCAGAGGAACATTCAGCCACCGTTCAATTCCAACTCGTAACAAACTCCAATCTCACTGGTCCCCTGCGAGGAGAACAGGGACAGCCCCTGTAAACCCCAGCTCACAAGGTCAGGAGGCCCTCCTGGAAGACAGCACAGACACCCAAGCCCGCGGCCGCCAAGCTCCAGACAGTGACTGGAGCGAGCCTCCCCCAGAAAGGCCTTCCCTGACTGCCCGGTCCCTCTCCCTGGATCCATTTCCTTGGTCACAGCACTCGGCAGTCCCCACCATCATGGGGACTGTGCACGTGTTGACGTGTTTGTCGTCCCCTTCCCCAGGCCATGGAACAATGCGGGCTCCTGGGGGACCGTGACTGGCGTGGGTTTAGTGAAGGCCAGACGGAGCAGATGCCCCCCGAGGCCTGGGCTGTGTGGCTTTAGGAACTCCTCCCTGTCAGCTTTTCCTGCAACTCTAGCCAAGTGTCCAAATGAGCAGGAGACTGATGTCTGCTCCTGAAATAGCCCATTTAAAGGGAGGGAGCAGTGAACAGCCCATTAACCAAAAAAAAAAGAGGACTAAAAAGAGCCCCTTCGACAGGGAGGTGAGGCCAGAGTACAAAGTAGGAACAGTGTGGGGAGACAACATGCGGGGTTCCTGGCTGCCACCTAGTGAGCTGGGGCTGCCGGCCCCTGTCCCTCCCCAGCCATGGGGTCCCAGCACCGTCCTGTGGGCCGAGCCCCCACTCACTGGGCCTCCTCTGGTGTGGAAGGGCCTTGGTACTGAGCCACTCCTGCCTGCACCTCAGTCACAGCCAACACTCACTGGACTCTGGTGGGACTGTGTCAGTGGATCCTCCCAAGGACCCCCTGACTGTCATTACCCGCACCCCCACTCATCCCGTCATTAACCCCCCCACTGTCATTACCTCCCCTACACAGTGTTGCCTCCCTCAGCACTAAGAAAACTGAGGCGTGAAGCAATTAGGTAATGATTAAGTAATGCACCCGACTCCACGTCACTGATAGAGACACAGTGGACTGGGCTCCATGGCCTGACTCCAGCATGCACAGGTGGACTAGCTGGTCAGCTCAGGTGTCCCCTCTGGGAGCACCCCCTGCCTCCTCCAGGCTCAGCTGCCCCTGGATGTAGTAGCCCCAGGCTACTAACCCTCACACTGCAACGCCCTGTGCCCCTCTGCCTTGTTCCCTTGTCACGAGCCAGTGGAGGGAGAAACAAGCTCAGGTGCCTGTGCCCACCACACCTCCTCCCTCCCTGGGCGCAGCACGTGCTTCCAGGGTTGGCGCTCGGAAACGGGTTTCCACCCTGACCTGAAAAGCTGCCTCGCCCTTCTTCAGCCCACCGCCCCCTCCCAAACCCTCTGTGGAGTCTTCACTGTAAAGTGCCCTGATGGCAGCAGCATGTCCCTGCCTGCCTCAGCTTGTTGAGAAGCAGGAAGGAGACCCCGCACTCCACCTGCCTCCCCCACAGATCTGCCCAGTTACCTCCTTCCTCTGGAGAAAGAGACCCAGACAACAGGACAAAGGCTCATTCTAATCCTCCTTGGGCCCCTTACCACCCACATGAGCTTGGCCAGGTCACTCACCCCGCCATCAGCTGTGGTCTGCTCAGGAGTGGAGCGGGAGGGAGACGAGGGGGAGGAAGAGGAGGCCCTGCTGAGCTCCTTCTGTGAGCATCACTAATGCACACACAGCTCTGTGAAAGCAAGACCAGCCAACACAAGGGGGGATGGCTAAGGACGAGGCAGGGGCATTCTGTGTGCCCAGCCCAGTGCCACGTACGGTGTGGGCACCCGATACACACTTGAACCAAAACTGCTGCTTTCTGCCCTGTCATGAGTAAGGAAACAGGAAAAACCAACCAGAAAATCTTGCATAATAGAGCTCGAAGTTTCCCTAGTTGTCCAGGAAGGCAACACTTCTATTAACAGCCAAGACTGAGTTTTCTAACTCAACTTGCCTCCAACTGTTTGGAAGGAAGTGGGACACCCCGTCTAGAGGCGGCTGTGATGTGTGGATCACACACCTGTCCTGGCGCAGTCGGCCAGCCGTACAGCTCACCTTGGCTGGGAGACCAGGCATCCCCTCCACCACAGCTGTGCTCCACCCGCTCTCAGAGACGGGTAGATGTGGCAGGAGGTTTCCAGTTCCAGGTCCCACAGCCACAGCCTGGACAAATGAGCCCCTGACACTCGTTGCTCTAAGCAATAATTTCATTAGACACAGTGTCCCATCAACTGCAGCACCTGGGGTGCGGACACAGCTCTCAGGGGTGCCCGCTCCGGAAGGGGCGGCTGTGGTCATCCAGGCAGCTGACCTGCTCATCTAGCGGAGGAAGCAGGAGGCCAGAGAGGTAGAAACTTGCCCAAGGCGCAGAGAAAAGGCAGGCAAGCTAGAGACCTTTACTAGGGCCTGTCATCACACATGGAGACACATCTATCAAAGGGACGTGCTCGGCGGGAAGAAATCCCTATGGCGGAGGCAGGCAGAGGCAAGGTCCCACCTGCGCCCTTCTTTTCAGGCCATCCTTCGGTCCTCAAAGGGGAAGCTAAACCTTTGTCCACAGAATGCCAGAGCTGGAGGTGGAGACCCTGCTGCCCAGGGCCTCCGTCCCACAGCTGGTCTCCTATGATCCTGGGAAGTCACCTCCTCGGCCACCCACTGCATCAGAAATGTGAGTGGGCTGTGGGCAAGCTGGTGCCCGAGCCTATTCCAGGTGAAAGGTTCCTCCACCCTGAGCTCCTGCAGCCTCTTAAGCCCATTTCGGGTTTAGGCAAATGAGGACTAAAGCTGGCCCGAGCCGGAGCTGGCAGTCTGGCTAAAGCTAAGCCATGACTTGGCTCTGGTGGAACCAGGAGTCAACACTCTCATTCTGCACAACATGAGAAGCCGGTTTAAACCAACAAACTCACGAGCAAAAAGGAAAGCAACATGACCCCCTGCACTCAGGCCAGCAGGATGGACGGGTGGCCTGACCTGATGTGAGATAAGTACAGTCACTGCTTTGTCTTGGAAATACTGCTTTCACTCCCACTCGGGTGCAAATAGCATCAGTTTTGTTTCGGCGGGTACTGCAGTTCACAACTTACTCCTTTTCAAGACAGCTACTTGAACTCAACCCCTGTGCTTCTCATATGCCCAGCCCTAACCCATGGCATTCACTATGGTCAAGAGGAATGTGGCAGGAACTGGAACATGGATGAACAGGCAGCCTCCACACGACAGCTTTATTCTGGGGTTGTGAAGGCCTAGGGCAGATACACATGAGAAAGCTGCAGACTGATCCTAAAAGTCATCAACACCTTATAAGGCATTCTGGGCGGGTGTGGGGGACCTAAGTGCCCTCCTGTCCTTCCCACGCCAGGCCAACGGAGCCTGTTAGACTCCTTTCCAACAGAAGCCCAAGAACTCCTCATGGAAACTCAGACTTTCACAGCATTTCTCACGTCCTTTCTATAGCTCTGTAGGGCCAGCGGAGGACGGTCATCATCATCCTATTTCCCGGGGGACCAGAGGCCTGACCAGCCCAGGAATCGCAAAGCCAGCCAGCTGCAGCGCTGGGCTGCCACCCAATGTCCCCCCATTCCTGGTCCACAGCTCCTTCTGATCTCTCCTAGATCCTTACACAGGACCCACCGGCAACGGGCTGCACCAAGACTTGAGGGTAAGTTGTGTGCTCACCCCAGAGACAGGTGCCAGCTGGGCAAACATTTCCACCTGACATTACTGGGCCTGGGCCTCGGGGTAAGGGTTCTGCTCTCAGGTTAGAAGGAAAATGGAAAGAGAAAGAATATTCCAGCCAACTCCCTGAGTGAGCACACGGAGAAGGCTGGCAGGTTGGTGAGGGCAAAGGCTCCAGTGGACTCTACCACCCACCACTGGGCCGCTCCCTGCTGGGTTTAATCTACATCTGCAAAGAGGAAACGATCCCTCTCTGTGCCAGGAAAAGAACCCCACCCACCCAAAGCCCAGATCAGAGCCAAGTGAAACCAAACAGAACGTGTCGGGGGCCTGAGAGCAGCACAGCTTCCCTGAGACAAGCTAGGATGGCCTCCTGGTGCCACAGAAGCCTCTGATCTCCCTCCTTCCTCTTCTGGGTGCAGAGAAGGATGTTTGGTTATCTGACTCAGCATTTTCACCTGGTGTTCCACGGTGAACAATGACCATGAACCACAGCCTTCAACAGAGCCCCCACCACCTTCCAATTAGGCAGCAGCCACAGGAGACAGCATCTGAGAACTGCAGGGTGTCAGGAAGGGACCTTGGAGCTGCACACCCAGCAGGGCACAGAACCCCTTGCTGTGCTTCCCACACAGCCAGCCAGGCCCTGCTCAGTGGCCCCAGGAGGAAATGAAGCCCGCTTTACTACAAACAGGGAACCTGCGCAGAGCCCTTCTGTACCCGAGCCAAGATCTGTGTCTGGAAATTCTGCCCACTGCGTGAGTCCTGCCCTCTGGGGACTTGCTGAGGAAGCGTCATTGCCCTTAACGGCTACGCCCTGCCTGCTGTTTATGATTCACTGTGTTCAATCATCAAAGTTAACAGGAGCCCACAGCCAGCCACTTGAAGGGCATTATCTCATATAATACCGATGAGGCAGGATGCTGAACCGCTCTGCATCTTTGGGCCGTTGTGCACAGCTGAAATTCATGGTTAAAATGCTCTGATGCTCGTGCCCTCCACACTCAGCTTGCTGATGGGAAAGGTGAGGCTTAGGAGATCAGGCCCCTGTGCCAGTCAGGGAGCATCTGAAGAGCTGGGACTCAGACCCCAAAGCCATTTATACGCAACACCCATGACATTCCACTAGGGCATGTGGAACATGCATCTTCTACAGACAAAGCATCTCATTGCCTATCACTTTACAGGTGTGTCCCCACCCTTACCATCTCTCCCGAGGAGACAAATCCAGATGTCCCTGGAAGCTCACCAACTCTGCCATTTTGGTGACTCAGCACGTCTCAAGTTGGCACAACCAAAGAGCAGGCTGACACCACGCCTGGACTCCCCTTTCGAACAAGGCACCTACAGGCCAGGACTGGTCACACAGCATCAGAGATGCATCTTACACCACCCCAGAAATATATATATATCGCCCCAGGGCAAAGCTCCCCCTCTGCAGACCCCTTCCTGCTGGAATCATCCACATGTAGGATTAGGAGGACTGGGAACTGGTGTGGTGTGAGGTTGCCCCTGTAAACCCTACTTTCCAGCTACACATCACGATATTAATGGTGTATGTCCGCGACGTTCCTGCCATCAGCATCTAACAGGTCTAGACTCTGCTGGCTCCACAGACAAACCACAACGTTAAAATCACTCTACAGAGAGAAGTCTACTTACGCCAATTGTAAACTTGAACTTGAATGGTGGCCCCTCAAAGAAGGCGGCGCAGTTATCATCGCTGCCCGTCGCCAGCCGGTATGGCCTGCTTTGCTTGATGTCCACGCTGTTGATGATTTTGTTGTGTCCCGTGATCTCGCCCACGGAAGAGCCGCTGTCCCACAGGAAGACGGCACCAAACCTTTGTCCAAGGAGAGGAGTCACGGGAAAACAAACCAATCAATCCTGGGGAAGGTCGATGAAACCGGGCAGTGGAGCTGCCGGTGCTCAGGAGGGGAGTGGGTGCTGGTAGCACAGCTCCAGCCCACGCACTTGTGACAAGAACAGACACTGAAGGCACCGGGTGTCTTTGTCTGTATGGTCCAGCACCCACGAGCCTCCACATTCAGGGTGCTTTAAAAGCACCTGCCAGGGGAACAGCTTTATGGCTTCATCAGTTTCATAAGTTTTATTTGGGGGGAACCAAGAAATAGACCAGTCACCATCCCCTACTAGAAAGAAGGTGATGCCTTGCTCTAGGCTGGCTGGCATTCAATGAAAATGCTTTGGTTACTATTTGTAACCAAATGAAAAAGGAACGGTTAAGACTAACAGGAATGACTTGAAAAACTATGTAAGAATTAATACCTACCAGAACATGCACTGAAAAGAACCTCTGAGGAGGAGAAATAAAGATGTGTGCCTGACAAGTTCAAGTGCCTGCAGCCAGCTGTGGAGGGAACCCTGACCGCAACAGAGTAAGAAAACCTGACCCTGCTGGTCGCTAGACCCCAAGCAGCCACTCAGGCCGCCTACCCAGTTATCTACCTGCCCCTTCTTCCTTAGTAAGGTGACCTCAGGGGATGGGCCCATCTAGGGGGAAAAAATATGGCCAGGCTCCCTTATAGCTAGGTGTGGCCATGTGGAAGCTGTTGGGAGGGACCCCAATAATGCTCTTACGAGCTGTATCCCTTTCACTTTCTCCCTTTACTGCTGCCTGGAATGTGGGGATGATGGCTGGAGTTCTAGAAAGTGAAAGGCCAAGGATGTCAGAGACAGATGGAGAAGGTACCTGGGCCCTGAGACAAACCCTGAGGGGTTCACCCATGGTTACATGTCGTTGAGGCCAACCCTGAAAGAGCCAGTGGCTCAGGCTAGTCACACCCCTGTGAAGGGGGCTGGAGAGTTCTGGCACCTATGGGGTCTCAATACACACTAGTCCATGCTGGCACTGATGTCACTGTAGCCCTCCCACCAGGGGCACCCAGGAAAGGAAGCCAAGCAAGGGACAAAAGCAAGGAGGGGCTGACTCACTTCTCCCTTCCTTCTCCGACCACAGCAATCCTCTTGCTGTCTTCTGTCCAAGCAATGTCCTTGATCTTCCCTGCAAAAGGCTGGTACTCATACTTCAAGAGGTGCTCCCTCTGCGTGGTATCCCAGATCCGCAGCTTCCCAGATACATCTGCAGACACAGTGGGGCAGCGAGAGCCATGGTGACCACTGGGCCAGGGCCACGTGGGCACAAGGCATGCCCACGCAGCACCACCCAGGGTTCACAGGCTTGCTGGAGTTGGCCGAGGCTGTAGCTGGGAGGAGGGCTGTGTTTTAGGTAAATAACACCCAGCCACTCCTCAGTCAGAGCCTGCTGTCTCCATGAGGACCACTACTGGCTCTCTGCCTTTCACCAGTAGTCACCTGGATTACAAGGTGTGTGTAGGCATCAGAAAGCTCAGGGACACACGGTGGCAAACCCACCGCATCGGGAAGCGGTTCTGTTTCATTTTGTATTTCTATCTCTGTAGAGGGATCTAGGCTTATGGGCCTTGGGCAAATTCCTTAACACTCAGGAGCTAAAGTTCACTTCGTTTGTAAAAGTGCCACCCACTGCTCCCGTGCAGTTGCTGCAGTAACTGATGGAAACAAGGCATGTGGCTGTGTAGCCTGGTGCCCGCTGTGACTTGCGTGGCAGCCCCCACCTTGGTCTGTAGACCTGGTCCCCCCGCAGTTCCTCACCCGCGCACCTCAGGCAACGAGCAGCCCCCACTCATGCCCGCGAGGCTTGATCCACAGCTCGTACGGTTGGGGCATGAGTAAGAGCTTTTTGTGAGACACACGTGGTGGGTGTTGGAAGGAATCGTACTACAGACAGAAGGTGACGCAGGCCTCTTCTCCCGGCAGCATCTGCAGCACGCTAGTAACAAAGTGACAGCTTCTCTCCTCCCCTGCCACGATCCTGTCACCAGGATCCAAGCACCAACCTGACACACCCCTTCCCAAGTGAGCACTCAATTCCCAAAATAGCAGGAAAAATGGAGCATTTTCCCTAACTCTTCAGTCTTAAAACCTCAGCCCAGAGTGGGTCTGGGGGTGTCCTCCCAGCAGGCAAGCTTGTGAAGGACCCCCAGGCCCACTTCAGTGCTAAATACAAACTCTCCAGCCGGCTCTGCTGAAAACAGCCTTGGCTCTGTTCTGGCCGAGCAGGAGGAGGGCAGAGGAGGAGGCTGCACAGGGCAGCACTGAGAGCCAGCCCCTGCCCCGTGTGGACACAGACCAGCCGGACTTAAAGGATCTCAAGATTGCTGCAGCGGACTGCAACCCATCTGAAGTGAGCTTCCCCAGGTACTGGGACCTCTAAATTCGGGGGACCTGGAACTCAGGGACCCCGTCCCCTGGCACACCAGGTACCAGGTAACTCGTTCAGCCAGAGAGCACGGCGCTTTCCCAGCCTCTCTCCTCCTCCCTCCAAACCCCACGCTATTTTTAGCCCAGGGCCCTAATCTCTGCAGTAAACGTTTCATTGTCTTCACTGGATTCAAAGGCCCAGCGTGCTGGAAACGTAAAATGTGATCTTCGCCCAAGAATACCTGGACCTGTGTGTAGCCCAAAGCTCCCTCCGTTCCTCTGCCAAATCAGGCGCTTCTAAGAGAGGAGCATGTCAAAGTGCCCTTCACTAGTGTGGACTGAACTCTGCAGGTCTCTGCGACAGCCTCCCTCACCGACTCTGCATTAGCATCTGAAGAGCATCGATTTCTGTTGGGGTGAACGCCCACCCGGGGACCCGGAGAGGGCAGCCAGGCCTCGGCTGTGGGGGACGCTGTGCCAAGCAGGCAGCGGGGGCCCATGCCAACCACATTTCTCTCTTGAGAAGACACGATTTTAAAAGGCACCAGGGCCAAATCTTGGGGCTTTAAATGAAGAGACATTTTGCTGGCAAGCAGGACTGGAAAAAAAAATTCAGAGGGCTAAAATAAATCAAGGGTTATATTAGAGCAAGTTTTACAGATGGAGTCAGAGTAGATCCAAACACAAAAATCATTAAATGCCTATTACGTGCCAGACTCCTGGCCAAGCCCTGCACACACAACCCCGGCTGGCCGGCATGAGCTGTCGCCTGTTGCCCTGGCATGTCCTGGTTTTGGTGACAGACCCTATGGTCACCCGCTGCCAGGTGCCCACTAGTGCAAGAGCCATCATAGGCATTTTACAAGAACTGCCGCACTGGATCCTCCCCTTAAAGGGCAACTGAAAGCCCAGGAAGGTGAGTTATTTAAGGAAGATGGTGCAGCTGGGAAGGGGTGAATCCTTCTAGGACAGGGCCCTGCATGGCCTGCCACGCAGAGAGCAAGGAGTGTGGACAGCACGCTCACCAGTGTGCACCAATCCTGGCCTCCCCTATTGGCTGCTTAGTTCTTTCAGCAATTTGTTCATTCCTGTCACTCTCAGGGGAGGCTGAGAAGGCCCATTCACCTGGCTCTCCCTGGAGCCTGGACCAGTCTCGGCACAAGAAATATTTGTTGAACATATGAATGAATGAATGAACGAATGAATGGGAGACACAAGGTAAGCCACTCTTAACTTGTGTGCCTTTCTTGCCTGTAAATGTGTGTAAAAGGTCTACCTCCAGGGTTAAGTGAATAAAGCATCCCATACCCTAAAGCTCTCTGCACCCCTCCTCTCACCCAGCCTCCCACGGAGCCATACAAAAGCCCGGCTGGAGAGAGCAAAGGCCTGACCACAAATGAAATGGAGCAAATGGAGCGCTTGCCTCGAGGCTGGCATTGTGCGGGGCAGCGGGAAAGGAGCAGCTAATAAAGGTGACACGAGACAAAGCTACGATTCAGAAACGCACACACACACACACACACACAGCTCCAATATACCACGATACAGCACCTGCAAAGGCCTCTGGCCAACCTCACAAGAGCATTTCTGCTGACCTCTGAGTTGGAACCAGCTGGAACACTGCAAACTACCAAGTTCTGGAATGGGGCTTTTCAGGGGCTTATACCTTCCCTGTCAGCTCCAGCTGAAACTCATTACACTGCTTCCACCCGCCCCCTGGTCCCCTCCACCCCGCTTTACCCTCTTCCCTCCTCCTCCCAAGCCAGGAGGCCAGCTTAGCCCCAGGACTGGGTAGGGGGTGGGACAGCAGCACCTCGGCCACACCACATGCGTCCAGGAGCCATGCACTGGTACACGTACCTCCGGAGGCGATGTAGAATCCGCTGGGCGCGTACTTGGCCACCACCACTTGATGGGCATGCTCCGTGTAGATGTCAGCGATGGCTGGGTTCTGTGGGCGGGAGACCCCAAGTGAGCACAAGGAACGTAGGAGCAGCAAAACTGCTTTCCGCTCTCCCAAATAATGCATTTGGGGGTTTCGGGGGAGGGGGATGACACACACACACAAACTTACATTAAAAGCTTCATAAAGAAAACCCGGAAGTATGCTACCTGCCTACACACCACTGCCCACCTTCCTATCTCTGGGTGACAGAATTCCAGAACTCCAGGTAACGGTAACCCTTTCTCTCTAGTCTACAATTACAGAATTTGAGGCGATTTTCTTCAGTCTGCTTTTCTGTATTTGCCGTAGTACGAATATGTATTTGTGAAATATATACATGAAATAAAAGTTTTCATTAAAAAAAAAACCTATGACGCTAACTTTCTCCTCTTTGTGGGAAGCTGCCAGTGCTTCAAGTCACAGTTCCTGACTCTCAGAGCTGCCTCCCTGCCGAACCAAGCCTACCCCAGGTTGCCAAGCAGTGTACAACCCGAAACAGGGCCTTCGTCTCTGAGGCCCAAGAACAGAGTGGCTGCGAGCCTCTCGTCAGCAGCCTTCCTTCGGGAGACGTGGATTCCCCATACCTTTCGTAGCACAGATCAAAGGTTGGCTGGACTCTGTGGCAAGTAAGGGGCCAGCACTTGGGACCAGAAGCATCTTCACTACTCCAATAAGGTTTTAACATACAATTTACCAAAAGTACATCACAGCACCCCGTCCCTCCCCAAACACACGCAACCAATGGGCCTCAGCAAAACTGAGACACACCCTGGGATGCTCCGTTTGTCCCCACAGCCAAGCTTGCTTTCAGGAGGGAATGAAGACTCAGCCGTCCAATCCCGATACCCACTGTCAGCTTCCCGTGACCCAAGTGCTCTTTGAAAAGAGGCAGCTTCCCACATGCGGGACTGAGGACACGTCAGGTCCCAAGGAGGCCATGCAGCTTTCCAGGAGCAGCTGCCGGAGGCCCACTTAACCTGACCTCTAACTGCGCCCCCACCTGTTCTGCCGCCTGGTGCTCTCTGCTCCCTCATCTCCTCACACCCCCCAACAGGATCAGAGGCCTGTTCTCTTCTCTGCCTTCCAGCCACAGGATACCCCCCTCCTCCAGCAGACTGAGACGGGAGAAGTACACCTTAAATCCTAGCCCCGTCAACTACCCTTCTGCCCTTCTTGTCAGCCCCATGTCTCTGTAAACGCTGTTCCCTCGGCCAGCAACACCTCTCCCTGCCTGCTAATGCCTACTTCTGTAGCAGGCCCAAGGGAGCCGTCTGCGCGAGCCTCCTGCTGTGGCCAGTTCTCTCTCCTGTGCAGTTAGGACACACAGTCCCTTGCCTCTTGCCCTCTCTTCCAGCTCTTCTCTGACTTGTTTCATGCGCCTTCATCGCTTTTGCCAGCACAGCAGTTAGCAAATAACAGGTACTCGATAAATGTTTTTAGGGGGAAAAAACCCAGGTTTACAGAGTCTTTCTCTTTCATCCCTAGGACTTAACATTTAGCATTATGTGAATGTAGCAGGCACTTAAGATATGTGGTTCATAAATTAGTCCATCTTGGAATAAACATTTGCTAATGAAATTAGAAAGATATCAGGTATCTGAGGAAGACACTATGAACAGCAAATGAGCACATGAGAAGGTGCTCAATATCATAGCCTTTTGGGAAATACAAATCAGAACTACAATGAGATATCGCTATACTACCTAATTCTATATTAGAATAAAAGACTGATGTCACCAAATGTTGGCAAGGATGGAGGGGGCACTGGAATGTTCACATATTGCTGGTGGGAATGCAAAATGATACAGCCAGAAAACAGTCTGGAGGGTTATTTATAAAGTTAAACATAGTTACCACACTAAACCCACCTGTCCACAAAGACACAGCGCAAAGGTTCAGAGATGCCTTTATTCATAACAGCCCAAAATGGAACCATGCAATGTCTGCCAACGGGTGCCTGGAGAAACAAGCTGTGCTGTATTCGTCCAGTGGAATACGAGTCAGCAAGAAAGAGGAACAAACCACACCACGCTCAACGACACGCTGAACCTCAGAAGCATTACGCTACATGGAAAAGCCAGACACAAAAGACAACACTGGACCGCATGATTCCTTTTTATGAAATTCTAGAAAAGGCAAGAAAGTGACAAAGCAGAGCAACTGGGGGGGAGGGGGGCGAGGGAGCCAACTGACTGAAGGACATTCTGGAAGGACTAGAAGGTTCTACATCACGAGTGTAGTGGTGGAATGGGACTGCATCTGTCAAAACTCAAATTGTACACTTAAAACAGATAACTTTGATTGTATCTAAATTGTGCCTCAATACAAGCACAACGCCTGGGATCTGTCAAATGCTGGCCTAATGCAACCCGTCCCTGCCCACACTAGCCTTCCACATGCTACATGGACAGTTCCCGCACAAAGCAGCCAGCAAAAGCTGTCTGTGGACAGGCTGCCACTGTGTCTGTTTCAAGGCAGACTGAGGGGTCTTACGCCCTATACAGTGGACACTATGAGGCCATGTTACAGATGAGAAAGCCATCCCACAGGCAATGAACCACCCACACTGGCACATACAGCCTGGCACTACCTTTAAAAGGGTGGGCTCCAAGGGGCCCTGAGGAAGGGACGGAAGATGAGTAGGCAGCAGCCTGGGAGGAAGTTCTGCTCCCAAAACATCCTTCCCCTAAATGGTCAGGGTGTGTGAAACCCCCAGGGTCATCCCCAGCAGGCTCAGCACCAGAATCCTGGGCTGGATGAGACGTCACTCTCTTCTGTATTCCAAATACAGTGCACAACAGGGCCAGCGAGGAGATGAGATTCTCCAGGGTGGACACAACGACTACACCTGGGCCAGTGGCAGCCTCCTCTCCACTGCTCCGCACACAGGAGGGCCAGCTGCCAGAGCTGGAAATGACACCTCCCCTGTCCCCAACGTGTCCCACTGTAGGTCAAGCTCATTCCACATCAGCTGGGTCCAGACGGCACCAGGACTTGGACCCGACGTCCCCCCGGCTTTTCCCCCCTCTCTTCCTGTCTCGGGGAAGGAGAACAGGATTTGAGGTGAGTAGTTTATCTGGGGAAGGGCTCGGGGAGGGGGAAAATGAGACACAGAAGGGAAGAAAGCCAGCTCCGGGAGCACCAAGGAGCATCACTCTTGGAGGGCCTCGGGCGACCATTCAGAACTGAGCGTGGAAGTGGGGGCGCCCCTCCTCCGGGCCTTCCTTCCTGCACTGCCGCAGGCCCCATCAGCTCTCCGCCCGAGGACAGGAGACTTCAGGCAGGAGCCAGGAGGAAGCGCTGACACTGGAGGCCTCACGGGTGCCTAGCGGATGTGGGCAGAGCCCGCTAAAAGCCTGTCATCTCGCCCTCCACCCCAGGCCTGTCCCAGCACTGCC
Source organism: Equus quagga (assembly GCF_021613505.1). NCBI lineage: Eukaryota > Metazoa > Chordata > Mammalia > Perissodactyla > Equidae > Equus > Equus quagga. The sequence continues at coordinate 148,165,591 of NC_060269.1, read as the reverse complement.
CTCGCCCTCATGCCCGTCCCAGGCCTGCCCAGTCTTCAAGAGCTCCCAAACTCACCTCCTCTTTCCCCCCAGGGCCACAGATCCACCCAGTCCTTCCTGGGATCATGGTGACACCTTTTTAAGTGCTCTCTACCTTCTATCAATCTGCCAGTCTTGAGGCCCCAACACTGATCACCTCACACCCCTGCTTGAAATCCTTCCCTCAGGAGCTACAGGGCCTGACCTGCAGCTTCCGCTCTTCCCAGACCCCCCAGGGCCCCTTCCCTCCCCAGGCCCACGAGGCTGGAACAGGAGGCCCCTGCCCCCGGTGACAGGGAGGGCAGGGCAGAGCGCAGGGCCAGGAGCCCCGGGACAAGCCCGAATGCTCCCCACACCTGGGGCATCAGGGAGCCTCACAGAAGGCACATAAAGTGGGGTGCTCGACAAGTCGCAGGCAGGCCAGGGCTCAGACCCCACCCCAGGCCCAGCACACCAAAGGGCCTCTGACCCCCCCTTCCTCCCAACCCGGGGCGCTGGCCCTGTGGGATTCGCCCCGACACAGCAGGGGGAGCCACTCAGACACACTCCAACATGTCCCGGGCAGTGTCCGACTGAGCCACCCTGTGCTCCCCAAAGCTCTTTCACGTTCCTTCTGTCCTCTGGGCCCAGGGGCTGAGGCAGGGGTCAGAGGTCACCACACCATTTACAGGTCAGGTTGAGGGATGGCCCAGGCGGCAGGGCGTGGCAGCTCTTACCTCAGCACCTGGCCCACGGTGGACCCGAGGGACATGTCGGGTGGCGGCGGGGAGGGCCTCCCTGGAGCTGTGTGGCACAGCACTCCGCTGCGGCCGCTCACGGTCCCCTGGAGCCTCAGACAACCCTGGGCATCCTCCAAACTCCAGCCAGGCAGAGTGAGAGGGACCTTCGAGCACCACGTTTCAGAGCACTGGCTTTCTAAACGCTCCTCGTTCCTGAAAGCAGCCACTAGAACGGACCTGCGCGGTCCCCACGACCTGCAGGGCCCTCTGTTCACTGGCGGCTGAGGCCACACTCAAATCACTGCAGAGCAGGCCAGCTCCACAACCCTCTGTGCCCCCAGCCCAGCAGGTCTGCACCCGAGGCTCGGCCCCTCCAAACTGCCTCACGGGCAGCAAGGATACACAAGGTCTGGTCCCTTCGTGCCTTCCGAGAGCTCCCCCATCCACCCTGAGCTGGCCCTGGGGATCCGGCAGTGAGCAGATGCTTCACACAGAGGGCGACCAGCCACGAAGCAGGAGCCGTGAGCACCGCCTGCTCAACTGTCAAGGCTCCCTCTCACCCACTTAGCTCTGAGCTTCGATCCAAAGTCCACTCCCCATTACGCCCTCCTCCCTCAAATCACTATGGTGACATTCTTCCCCTTACCTGCCTCAGCCTGGAACGCCTTCCCTCCTTCCCGATCCCAAGGAAGTCTCCTAATTATCTTCTAACACTCAGGTAAAGGCCACCTCCTTCAAGAAGCCTTCCCTGATGCTCCAAGCTGGAAATAACCTCTCCCAGCCCTGAAGGCCCACACCACATCCCTACCCCCCCAAACCACCGCCCTTATCAGTTTCTACCTTGTACTACACATGCCTTTCTTATACCCACTTGGCTTCTCACTAAGTGGATCCCACAGAGGGCAGGGTCGGTGTTTGATTCACCACAGCAGCCTCCAAATACCCCAAAGACCAGGGCGTGCCGGAACCTGGGAGCTGATGAAGAGGAAACAATCATCGGAGCCTGATGACTCACTCTCAGACAGCCTCCAGGTGGACCTTCCAGTTGATTCTCTTTGAAACCTCACAACACCCACTAAAGGAAGGTCAACTTTTATAGCCGAAGAAATCTGGGCACAGAGACACGGAGCGACGTGCCCAATGGCACCACTGGTAAGTGGTGGGGCTGGACCTGAACTCAGATACGAGCCTTTCTGCCTCAGTTTTATTCACTCACTTACGGTTGGTACCACCGGTAGCCCGGTTCTTTAACTCAGGGAAGAGAAGTCGGCACTGGCCGCCAGTCACACGTTTCAGCACCACGTGGAGCCAGGTCACTGAGCCGCAGGGCTGGAGCAGTCAGGGAGGGACCCGCCATGCCCAGAATGACTTTCCTTCCTGCCTCCCAGCTCAGCCCTTTCCCATGAAGCAAACCAACCTTAGAACCAGGGCCCGTGAGGACTCCCCACGTGACCCTGGGCAAGCCATGCCCCACTGGACACAGGACTTGCCACTTCCATTCCTGTCTTCCCCTTTCCCTCTGCCTGCCTCCGGCCTTCTGAGAAGTCACAAGGGGAGACTTTGAGGGTGGCTGCCTGGGTTCAAATCCTAGCACCACTTCGGTAGTCTCATCTCTAAAAAGAGAGACTGCATCCACCCAGCAGGGAGTTGTGAAGAAGGCGGCAGAACGTGCACCGTCACGGCCCAGGCAACCCTCTAGGCATGCTTGGGAATTAACTCAGTTACACTGAGTCAGTTACACTGACACCGTAACATCGTTCTCCCCATTCTTACAGACGTGGGAACTGAGCCGAAGGAGGCAAGTACACCAAGTGCCTGGGCAGTGCCTGGCACAAAATGTGCTCATCAAAGACGAGCTCCGATGGCAGGGGTGGCGCTCAGGGATATGTGCTGGACTGGAGTAAGCCAGCACTCCCGGAGATCAGGGGCGGGCCTATGGGGCAGGACTGGAGTGCCTATGTTGCGATGTTCAAATAGAGTCTATGGTAGAGGAATGGCCCTTTTCTGAGTGAGACCCTGGAGAGCAGAGGTAAGTCCTGTGGGTAGAAACTATAAGCAAGCCGACCAAAGCTTAGGATCCAGGTCTTTCTAAAGGGTGTGTCACCACCAAAGCTGGGAGACTCCACCACTGAGACTTTGGAAGAGAAGTAAAAAGGGCCCTGTCCACTCCAGGGTCTCCACACCATCTGTAATAAGGGCCTGCAGGGTGCTGGGGACCATGTTACAAGGGCTGGGACTGGGCAGGATCTGGGTGAGCATCTCCGACCATTCCGAAGCAGGGTCAACTTCTATAAGCCAACCACAAACAGGGCCACCTCTCCGCTGGCCTCAGCACGACACTAACCGTTTCTTTTACCTAAAAAAAGCCTTTGACATCCCTCTCCACACCTCCATCAACAGGCTACGAAATGTACCAAAACCACCCGCAGAGTCCACAACGGCGCTCAAAGGACACAAGTCAAACTTCTTCCAACCTCTGCGCACATCTGCTTCCCTGTCTAGATTCTCCACATCTCTGCTACGTTGCTGTCTTAATCCTCTTTGTGAAGAACTCTTACTCATCTTCCAAAACCCAACACAAATGTGCCCCTCCTCCAAAAGCCTTCCCTGCTGCTCTGTGGTACAGATGGTTCTTCCCTCTTGTTCCAAAATCACTCATGACATTCTCCTCTTAACCTGGTGTGTTACATTATCTTCCAGGGTTCTCTGGTGCTACTGACATTTTGGGCCAGATAATTCTTTGTTGTAGGACAGTCCTGTGCATTGTGGGAAGTTTGGCAACATCCCTGCCCTCTACCCACTAGATACCAGGAGCACAAAAAATGCCTTCAGACATTGCCAAATATCCCACAGGGGGGTAGGATGGGAGCAAAACTGCCTGTTGCTGAGAACCACTGACTTAAATCTTGGGCACAGCAGCCATGGGCAGGGCTCAGCAGGACGGGGGCTTAGTGAATGTGTGTGGGAAACATCAAGAACCAAGGATGGGTTGTCCCAGCTGATTAGCACTTGCTGAGCGATGCATTCATCTTGGAGCAGCTCCCTAATTGGTGTCCCTGCCTCTCATCCCAGACACAGAACAATCTCTCGACTGCAGAGTTGCTCATTTTACTCAGCTGCCTAACCCTGCAAAGGTTCTGATGGCCACCGGAACAGGACCAGCTCTGTCACAGGGCTGCCTGACCACCCACCCCGAGCCCCACACTCCTCTCCTGCCGGTTCCATCCCTTCCCCTCAAGCCCAGTGCTGTAGCCATGACCATCACCCCGAAACTCCACCACCTCTGCAGGACCTTCTTGCTGCCCCGCTCCACCTGACTGGCACCAATGATCCTGCAGGGCCCTTCCTCAGGCCGCAGCTGCTCAGACCCTCCTGTGGTGAGTGCCCCACGGGACCTCCACTTCCTCAGGTCAGTTCCATCCCCCAATGTCAGACTGCCCCGCTGGACTGGGAGCGCCAGGAGGACAGGCCCTTGGCTGGGTGTCTCCAGGGCCTGGCATAGGCTTCCTCACAAAGCAGGGGCTTGATAAGTATTTGTAACAGGATGGACTGGAGCTCAAAGTACAGGAGGTGGAGGGGAAAAAGAGCAGTGAGGAAAGAAATGGAAACGCCTACCCTGGGCCAGCTAACACTCAGGGAGCCCCTGCTGTGACTGGCAATGGGAGGGACACCAAGATGTCACAGCCAAAGCACCCGAGGATTGCTGGCCTGAGAGCCAAGGAGGTACCCCCCAAGACCACTGACTTGGGTACCACGCAGCTCTGACCTTTGCTGACCCCCAGTCTCCTCACTTCTTAAAGGTCAGAGAGGACCCCAGGTTCTCGCCCTGCTCTGGCCCCCACGCGTGCTGCCTGCCTGCCTGCTCCTTTTCTGCCCAGGTGGTAATCAAACACGCCACTGCCTTCTGTCGCCCGCAGCTTGTTTCACTCCCACCAAGACAGCGAGCTCCGTGCAGGCAGGGCCTCTGTATCTGTGTTCCCTACAGGGCCGGTGGCTATCCTGGACACACAGCAGGGAATTGTAGGCATGTGCAATTGGACAGAAGGGACGAAGTCTGTCCTTCTCAGGCCATCTGCCCCTTCGCATATGCACCCTCCCCCCACCCGGAGGGGAGACACAGGTGGTCCTTCTGCAAATGACTGGCAGATCACTCCACGTGAAATTCAGCACTCAAGTTCAACATCCTCCAACTGGGCCTATACCATGCTCAAGGAGATGAGGCCACCGGTACTGCGCATGGAAGCACAGCAACGTCAAACTGCTATGAACATCTCCCTGCATGGAATTTAATTTTACATACATAATTTTTTCAAATATATATATGTTAGTTCTGGAATCTAGGGATTGGATAGTTTACAAAGCCAGCCCCAAACGTGCCCTCGTAGCAAAGCTGCTGGCTGCTGCTGGCAGCTTGTAAGGGGCCTCTGCTGGGAAGCTCGCTGCCAAAGCTGTTTTCCAGGGAAGTCATCCTGGGCAGTTTAGAATCACAAAGAGGCTCCTTCACAGCCACTGGGAGTAACCCTTCCCAGTGGTTACGTGGTGGGCAGGGGCGATGCGGGCCTCCAGGTAAGAGCATATCAGGTAATAGTATATCAGGTTCTCTCCTTCTGGAATACTTGTTTCTGGATGGCCACATCACCACATGCTCTTCACTCTGCAGAGGAGCATTTCCTCTCAAGGTGTGGCATTCACAAGTGTTGAAAGAAAATAGATCAGAAATTCTCTTTTCTATAAGCTTAAGAAGCGCCAGCATGCTGGGTTCACAAAACAACCTGTAAGCCAACAAAATGAATGACAGCTGTGGCTCCAAGTGGAAGGTCAGCAGAGGGACTGAGACCCACTTGGTCCGAAAGAAGGTGGACGCCACACGATACAGGTCCAGCAACCTGAAGCAGGCCGAGCGTTTCTCACTTCCATGCAGTAAAACCTTCAGTGGCTGCCTACGACCTCCACGACACAGCTAGGCCCTCAAGACCTTCTGATCAACAAATAACTCACCGAGCACCTGTTACAGGGCAGGCACCCCCTCTAGACGAGGACATGAACTGAGAGAACAAAGCCCTGCTGTCACAGAGTTAGTCTCATTCAGGAGGACAGGCAGAGGCGCACATGCACTCGCAGGCTGCAGTGGCCCGCTGGCTCGCTCCATATTGTTAGCACTGAGGGGTAAAGGCCAGGATGCGAGTGCGGTTTACCGGACGCCCTTCTGATATGGTGACACCTAAACAAAAACACCAAGGAAGGTGGGGAGCAAGCTGTGCAACTATCTGAAGGAAGAAAATTCAGGCAAAGGCCACTGCAACTCCCACATCCTGAGACAGATATGCGGCATGTTGCAGAGAAAGCACTGGAGGAAGTGTGCCCGGAGGTGAGTGAGGGAAGGGGGCTGCGAGGCCAGAGCCAAGGTGCAAGGCTAGCCAGTCGGCGAGGCCCCATCAGCCACGGTGAGGGGGAGCGAGCAAAGGAGTAACGCGATCTCAGATTTTAACATAACCAGTCCAGCTGCAGCGTTGAGAGCAGCCTGGAGGAGAGCCAGGGGGGAAGCAGAGAGACCAGTTCAAGGTTTTCTTGCAATCCAAGACGGAGAGGATGGTGACTTGGATGAGGACAGAAACAGAGGAAATGGTGAAAATCTGTCTGATTCTGAAGATACTTTAAATGTAGTATCAACAGGATTTGCTGAAGAATGAAATACAGCACGGAAGGGGAGAGTTAAGCAGAAGTCCAAGGTTTGGGGCTTGAACAGCTGGAGGAATGGTGGAACAGGGGAAAGACAGAGGGGGATCCCAAATTTGGTCTGGGCATGTGAAGTATGGGATGCCAATCAGACATCTGCTGGACATTCCACCATATGATCCCAGCCTCCCTTTCCTGCCACTTCTCTACTCTCCAAGCCTGCATCCTAACCAGATCGTCTTCCTTCCTAAACCCTGAATGTTCGTGAGGATGCATGTCTCACTTTTCCAGTATTCTGCCCTAATGAGGATGGCACCCACCTTTACTTGAGTCTCAAGTGTCCACCAATCAAACTAACAGGAAGGATACATTAGCAGCACCCAATGCTGTCCTGGCACCGCACAAACTTAAAAATAGACGGGAAGGGAAAACAGATGCACCCTCAAAAAAGAATGGAAAACTCTGGGGTACTGGTAAAAATAAAGACCTTAGAAGGAATGAGCAGAATGGGTTTCAAAGTCAGGGAATGCTTCCTGCAAAGGCAAAGCTTGTCTGTGGCTGCAAACAGCTTTTCCATTGGAAGCAGCTCCAGTTACTGGCTCCTGCACCCCGCTGAGCCTGCGACTCTGCAGAGCAATGGGCCCACTGTGGGGGATGAAGGAGTTGCTGTGGTGTAAGAACATTTCACAATCCCAGCCACAGGGCAGGTACTTCACATGAGGTCTCCCATCTGGAGTGAATGTACACTGCCGTGACATACAAGCCTTGTTAAGGTCAAACCCAAGTATCCCACTGCCCTGCAGCCCTGAGAATGCTTTAGTGCATTTTATTTGCCAAACTACCAAGTGAGTCTCTACTCAAGGCCATCTCAACTCTTATTTTCTCAAAATCTCAGGACCTCACACAGGAGACCTCGAATCATTATAACCTAAGTCCTTGGCGATGCTTCCCCCAGTTCTGAGCAAGGCCAGATCCACTTTCTAGGAATCCGTGTGACTAGCAGAGTAGCTGTTAACACCTTCAAAGCACATTCACACCCACCCGTCCCCTCATTCGAGGCGCCCAGCAATCCTGGGCAGAGCAGAAACTGCCAAAGGAAGCTCCGTCTTCCAGCAGAGGAACAAGAGCAACTGGCTGGCTTAAGCAGAGATGGGGGCAGAGCCCGCAGCACCTCAGACTACGCAGAGGCCTATCCTTTTACACACGCGGAAACAGAGGCCACAGAGCCCTTTCATTCCCTCAGCCAGCTGCAAGGTTCCTGAGGGGAAGTGTGTCCGATCAGTGGTAATCCTAACCCACCCAGGGTAACCACTCACAACAGACATGAATGCAAGTTGATGCCCCCCGAGAGCATCACTGATCAAAATCACCCACCTACATACGGTCAGCAAGGTCCACCCCAAGCACAGCTCAGGAGCGGCCCCCTCCAAAGGCTGTGCTGTATCTCCATCCCACCCCCCATTCCATCACTCAGGCTGAAGAAGGGAGAAGAAAGATTTCAGTGTGCAAGCCCGGCAGTGGGGAGACTGACAAGTAAAAGACTAGGTCATTTCAATAATTACAGAGGAGTACTAGAAATTTGAGAGGATTTCCCAAGGAATTGGCTCTGGAAGCATTCTCAGCCTGGGTACAGGATGCCTATGCGAATGACTCATGGGAATAAACTAATTTTTGCACTGGGGCTCAGATGTTTAGGGAGGATATGAGGCTGGAGTGCTGAGGCTCGGGTGTGAGTCCAGGCTCTGTCACACTGGGAGACCCTGGGCGTTAATAACGATTAAACATAAGTGCCATTTACCAAGCGCTGGGCGTGTGCCAGGCATGCTGGGCTGGAAGGACGCATCATCTCTTTCAGTGAGCTCAGGCAGCCAGGGGAAGTGGGGGGAGCCTCATCTCACCATCTCCATTTTACAGACAAGGAAACTGGGGCTCAGAGAGGCCCGTCATCAACCACCCCAAGGTCAAGCAGCAGCTGACCGGGGTCTGTCTGATTCCTCAAATCCAGTGCCCTTATTCTTATGGACTGAGCTAATGTGAGCCTCAGTTTCCCCATCAAGAAAGAGAATTGGACCTGGATGAACTCCGAACCTTCTTCCACAGCTTGCCAGGTGTGGTCCCCAGGCTGAGGGGGCGTGGCGTCCTCACCCTCCCCAGGCCACTGCGCGGGAGATGAGGGGGAGAAAGGGGAAGGAGAGTGAACCTGAGGGCTGCACGCCTGGCGGAACCCGCGCCTGGTGGGGGGAAGGGGGTACTCACGTCGATGTTCCTTAAGATGACGCACTTTCCATTGGTGTAAAGAAAATTGTTGCCCTTGGGGTCGCCGCCGATGATTTTGGAGACGCCTCTCTCCACCTGGGGGAGGCTGGCGAACACCTTCTCTGCGGAGACACAAACGCCGCAGGGCACATTAGGCGCAGCCCTCGCCCGGCCCCCAGCGAGCTGAGGACAGAGGGGAGGGAAGGGGCGGGTGGGAGAGGGGCCCTGGACCGGTCTCAGCCGGTCACCTGTTGCCTCCACCGGGAGGGGTGGCCGCCACTTTGAAGGAGCGCAGGGGACGGCGCGACTTCCTGGTCTGCGCTCCCAGCCGGGCCCTTCGGGGACGCGGAGGCACCGCCGGGTACGACCCGCACCGCCAACTTCGGGGGGTCCCCTGGGCGGGATCGTCGCCGGGCGCCTCCAGGGCGGCGGGGCGCTCGCCGGCCTGCGCCCGCACCCCTCCCCCGGGTCCGGGGATCCCGCCGGGCCGCCCGCGCCCCGCGCCCCGCCGATGGCCGAGGGAGCCGGGCAGCGCGGGCGCCCACCCCGGGGGCCCCGGGGCGCGGCACTTACTGATCTCGTACGGCATCCTTGCCCACTTGTTACCGCGCCGCGCTCGCCGAGAGCCTCCGGGGCCGCGCGCGCCGCGAATCAGACCTGGCCGGGGCCGAGCGGGGGAGAGGGGCCGAAAGGCGGCGCCGGGCGTGCCGGGCGCGGAGGGGGCGGTGCGAGGCCGCGGCTCCGAGGCCGGCTCGCGCCCTGCCCTGCGCGCGGCCGCTGCGGACGCGCCGAACCCGGAAGCGCGGCCCCGCGCGCGGCTCGCCCCCAGCTTTGACCATATATAGTCAAGCGCTCAGCTCGGCGGCTGCAGCCCCGGCGAGCCTGCGCGGACCCGGCCGTCCCTTCCCCCAGCGCGGGCCCCGCCCCGGAAGTGACGTCAGCACGCGGCCCAGTGAAAAGGCGGCTCGGGCCGTGCTCGCAATCGGAATAGTGTTGGGGGTGGCCGTGTGAGCGTCGCTGCACGTTTCCCGGGGGAAGAAAGAGTCGGGTGTTAGGGCTTGCTTGCCCTCGAGGTGCAGAGGGCTCAGACGAGCTTGGGTGGGGGACCGGGAGGCCCTTTCAGTGCCTGTGTTTGTGTAGCGGGCGTTCCCGAGCCGCCAGCCTTCCGGCCGAGTCGGTGCCCGCTGTTTGCAGAAGCTGTGAGGCGCCCACTGGGGTTTTGCAAACAGAGGGGTGCTTTTTCTTCTTCTTTTTTTTTGAAGCATGACTAAATGGGAGTTGCTCTTCCTCGAAAATAGCTGCTGGCAGCGGGAACTTCAGGGATGTGTTTGCTGGGCCCGAGCTCTCGCTCAAAACTTCCTTTTAGAAAGCTAAGAAGCCAAGAAAAGCGAAGGGGGACCTAGGTTCTAAGAAAACCCAAGGTTTACTTCCTAATTAAAGCAAGAGAAAAAGGGGAACTTCCACTTGTAAGATCCGGGCAGCGGCTCACTGAGAGCGGAAAAGCAAGGGCTCTGGGGGGTGTGACTGTGAGCCCCATCGTTCCGTAGGGGGGATGCTATTCTTCCCTCGGAGTTAGGGGCCGGGCGGTTAAGAAGAACGCTGTGTAAAGCATCTGTGGGTACTGAAACGTTCTGAAACCCAAGCTGGAGAATCCTTGCAGTGATCCTTGACTTTATTTTCCTTTCTAGTCTTTTGGGAAATCCTATTAGCTCTATTTTCAAAACGTATCCAGGTTAATCATTTCTCTTTGGTATTACTCCTGCAGAGCCGAGCCCTGAAGGCTCACCTGGGTTATTGCAGGTGTTTCTTATCTGGCCTCTAGGTTTCTGTTCTTACCCTGCCCCACCTTCATGTCAGTCTGTTCTCGAGATTGCAGACAGAGTGTTCTTTTCAAGCTGTAAATCAGATCTAGCTGTTCCTCAGTTTAAAACCTATAGGAGTTGAGTCTCAAAAGCTAAAGTCCTGAAAATGGCTGCCGGGGCTCTAGGTGATAGGTCTCGGAGTTACTTGAGACCCCATCCTATTACCCGTTGCTCTCAGCTGTACTCTCTCGCTTGCTTTCTCCACGCTGGCCTCCTTGATGCTCCAGGTGTGCTTCTGTCCCCAGGGTCTCTGTGACATCTGTTCACTACCTGGAATTCTTATCTCCTGAAAAAGTTCTTCATTGCTTTTTGTCACTTTAACTGAATGTCAACTACCCTGACCACCTTATTTTAAATCGCAACTTTCCAGCCCTTGCAAACACATTTCTGATAGCCCCTCCCCTATGGCTTTTTTTGAGGATATTGCTTGTACATGGCATATGCTCACATAGGTGACCCTCACCCCCCATGTAATCCTCTATCAGGAAACGATGGAAGCAAAGGTGGTCTTGTGAACTGAAGGGCTCTAAAAATGTTAAGTCTTTGTACAAAGTGGTGAGATTCCTAAAGCAGGAACAAAACACAAGTGGCCTTACAAGTAGGGGCTATAACTATCTGCTGAGAACCCAGGATTTAATTATCGGATTAATGAGGCTGGTGAAGAGCAGGTGTGACAAGTTCACCCTAGGGCACTTATGTAATGGAAGGGCTGTTATGTGGAAGTAGAGGTGAGGTGCCAACCTCAAGCTCTTGCAGGCTGGTGACCTTTATGTGGGCACGTAAAGCCTCGCTGGACTTCCTGCTGTTGAAAATGAGACTATAAAGCAAACTTGGATAAAACATTCCCAAACCCCTGGAAGGATGCTAGGCTCTGTGGCTTATTTTTAGCATAAGAGGAAGTTATGTGTAGGTCTAGGGGTTTGAGAAGGAAGTTTGCATGGGAGTGGGGATGTTGTTTGCCATAAAAAGCACAGGTATGTCTAAAGACAACGTGAGTTGGCAGACAGTTGCTGGGATTGAAAGGAAGGAGAGGAGGGACCCTGGGGCGTTATTCCCTTGGGTGACCTTGGCTTGCTTGTGTCTCAGCTCAGTAACACCTAAGTGGTGTCACCTGGGGCTAACTGTTTCTTTACCCTGGGCTCTCCCACTTCCCACCCATACCTTTAACACACCCTCTAATAGTATACCCTTGGTCTCCAGTGGGAACCCTGAAATGTCTGTACCCCAGCAACTCGCTTCTCTGTTTGTCAGCCCAGCCACTTCTGACTACCTCACCTGTAACCAAGCTGCCTCCTTGGCATCTCAGTGGGAACGTCCTAAAGGCACCTACTTGGACCGAACCAAAGCCCAAATGAGACCAAACAGCTCATCTTCCCCTCCCCTCCCCTGTACAAAGACTGCTCCTCTAAGATGACTGCACAACCTACCAGGTAGAGAGACTTACAAGAATCTGTAACATACAGACCACAGCGTCAGTGGAGCAGTGACCCTGTCTCCAGCAGCACTGGCCAGAAACCTCACCCACCTGTCCTCACCCCCACAGTCAGTCCTTCGCCAAGTGCAGTCTGTTTGCCTGCGTCGCTAGAATTGATCATTCCCTCGTAAACACTGCCTTGCTCCAAGGTTCATCTCACCTGGGCTACTTTAATCACCTCCTAACTGGTTTCCCTGTGTCCGCTAGAGCCTCTCATTGCAGCCAGAGTAACTTCAAAACCTTGCTGGCTTCCCCAGCTCTTTGCCTCTATCTCGAGAGAGACCAACAAGCTCCCTAGGCCTACAAGGCCCCTGGGACACCAGACCCTTCCTGGCTCAAGTAGTGCCTTCCCTGTATCTTTCAGTTCTGCCACTCTGCACCTGCTCTTTCTGGGCCTTCCCTGACACCCCAGTTCAAGGCCGGTCTGTTCAACTGTGAATTCTCAAATGATACTTAGGCAGTACTTGTTACATTCATTCTTAGACCTGCTGGATTAAGCGAATTGCCTCCTGCCCCTGCTGTAAACATGAGAACAGAGACCACGTGTTTTTCCAACGCTTAGCATAGGGCCCAGCAGGCAAGAGTGAAGCTGATCTGCATCCTAGAGGGAATGAGCACCAAGAGCCTCACCTGAACTTGCATTGAATTCCAAAGCGTGAATCAGTGTCTCTTGGAAACATGCTACTTGGGGCAACCCCTTAAGTGAATCTTTGAGGAAAACTCCTAGGCTGGCTTTGGGTAAACTGGTTAGTTACTTGGGTAACTGGGATGAAACCCTTAGAGTAGCTTTAGGCGTGTGAACGTGGCCCTACCGCTTCCCCTTGCAGGACGGAAATGGACTTCAAGTCAGTTCTGCTAAAAGCTTTGCCACAGTGAAAGGGTTTGGGATACTTGGCTCTGTGAGAATCCAACTCGTCCTGAGCATGACTAGCCTCCGAGCCCTTGTTTCCTTTTCCATAAACTGGGCATATGCAGGAGATGTGTGTGAGGCTCCTGCTCTGGGGAGGAACAGAAAAGAGCAATTGGACAGGAATTCTGAACGTCTCTCCAAGGCCTGTAAACCTGCTTGCTCACTTTCAACCCTCATGTCTGGCCTCAGAGGAAAGGTATCTTCTTTCTGTCCAAGTGTATTGGGTCCCTGCAGAGGGCTCTGTGCCAGGTGCTGGAATGAGCAACAGGGAGCTCCTCTCTCCAGGAACTCATGGTTGAACTAGTCTGCCTCCTAGAAAGGATGTGTGCCGTGGGGAAATCTGTCACTGGCCCTGCCCCTTTTGGGACTCTTTCCCTGGGTCCTTCCCTATAGCTTGCTAAACAAGCTCAGGTAAGCCACACTCAAGGACCATCTCTAAAGTGTCCCTGGAATAGGTAACCTCTATCTGCCTTAAGCCAGCCTTACTGCCATCATCTCCAATCTGCACCATGAGTAGCAGACCCTCGTTCCAAATTCTCAAAACGTAGCTCAGGTTGGATCAAGGATCCGTCAGTAGTCCAAATAGCTGTGACTAAGGCTGGCTGGTGGTAAAGTCTCAGAGCAAAATTAGCTGTGAGGTACCTACCTCGTGATCCAGGAAATCTGGGGGCGAGGCCTTGGGCTGTCCTAGAGGGAGATCTATTGAGGGCTGGGCCATCCCCCATAAAAGCGCTCTACTGCGTCTGTCATCTATGCCTTCGTCAAAAAGGAATAACAAACCCTGACCTGCCCACATAAACCTGTAAAATAGTGTTAACCTTTAGTGTGTAAACTCTTTCAAGGCAAGAGCAAGGAGTGAATTCTTACCCCAACCCTGAGTACAAGCTTATTACTGGGTCCCTCCTTGGGCTGCTCCACTGAAAACAAATGGTATTTGATGGATGGGCTGCAATGGAGAGTTGTGCTTTGCAAACAGTTGAATGCCTAACACGTGTACCCAGTGCTGCAAGAGTGCTCACGTCGCTGCAGCGTATGGAACCTTGTGCATAAGCCACTTTCTCATTTGAAGTTAGCTGTATTATATATTCTTAGATGTACCCCTAAGAATTCAATGTCACTTCATAGCTTTACGCTGGTTTTAACGTAGCAGTTCAGGGAATATATCCCTTGTATCAAGTTACTGACCTATCCTTGTTTAAACTGTCGCTTCATAGGCAACTACACCTCCATTATCTGATCCTTCTAGGGTCCAGGTGAGGGCTAAACTGGAGCCAACAAACCTGACTTGGGAGGCTTGGACCTAAACCTGTGGCCTGCACTCCTTCACACCTCCCTGCAGGGGCTCTGGGCCAGTCACTCCGCTCCTCTGCCATTCTTTCTTTTTGCACAAAGAACTCCCGTGAGTTGTAGTATGACCACAGCCACTTCTCCTCTTGCCTCTCCCTGCTGTCTGAGACTCAGCACGGTGGGTGAAGTCGTGTCCTGAGGGCTGGTGACATTCCGTCCTCACCTCTCCTTCCCTGAAGGACCCTTCCTAGAACATCAGACTTTTCTGCCGTTGCACTTCTGAGCGCTTTCTGTGAGCCAAGCATGGTCTAGCATGCCCTCCCTTGGATCAGAGGGTATGAGTTACCCAACTTCCAAAGCAAGGAGTGCAACCAGGATTCAAGGTTGAATCTGCCTCCAGAGCCCAAGCTGTTGTCCTTAACACCTGAGAAAGGGCTGAATTGGACAGACCAAGATCTGCAGATCTCAGTTGTCATCTGGAATAGGCTAAGCTGTCTTGTTCCAGTAAATGGTAGAATCCGGTGTCTCTTCAGGCAAGTTCAAAGATGGTCAGTCACACTCTCCAGTTGAAAAGCTTTGTTCTTATCAGATGAATATCCGCAATTACAATGCTTTTGCCTTTTCCTTCTCCTGACTTATGCCGAAAATGATCAGGCCCTCTGGCTGTGTGGTCAGTCATGATCTGCTTGGCTCTAGGCGGTGGCGTCTGTCCTGGTTGCATGAAGCAAGGGTGTGGCTACATGATTGCTTGATGTTCTGCAGTGCTGTGGGGTGCCCCAATCCTGCAGAACTAGATCTGAGTTGCTCTGAGGATCTTGGGGAGTGCCAAAGCATTCCAGAAACTCATCCTGGCTTCTGCCCACACTTCCCACTCCAGACCACTACCCCAACTCCTTGGAGGTCACTGCTGGCCACTTGTAAACCTTCACACTATTGGTGTTCTCTCTAGTCCACTTTTTTTTTTGGCTGAGAGGGCTATCCTGCCCTTCTGCTTCCACAGAGAGTAGCGCTGACTGGCTGGACATGCTCATTTTCTCCACCCTTTCAGCTGGGGGAGGAGTGATCTGACTGGTAGGTCGGCCTAGGAACAGGACAGGCATCCTGAGCCCTTTGGGTTCTGCCTGCATGCTGAGGACAGGTGCTCTGCTTCCTTGAACTGGTCACATGTTTCCACATAGACATCCCCACCCCAAAGCGAGGCCGACCTTGTCCAGGTCTGCATGTGGCTAGAAAGGTGTATTGGTTTACTTGGGCTCCTGCAGCTAAGTACCACAAGCTGAGTGGCTTAAAACACGTTGTCTCAGTCTGGAGGCTAGAAGTTTGAGATCAAGGCAGTGGCAGTGCCTTCTGAAGGATGTGAGGAAGAATCTTCCAGCTTCTGCAGGCTTGCTTGCAGTCTTTGGCTTGTGGAAGCATCACCCCAATCTCTGCCTTTCATGTTCACGTAGTGTTCTCCCTGAGTGTGTCCCAGTTTCCCCCATTTTTATAGGGACAACAATTAGATTTAGGGCCCACCCTGCTCCAGGATGACGTCATCTTAACTGGTTACATCTGCAATAGGTCTGCTTCCAAATAAGGTCCCGTTCTGAGGTATTGGGGATTCAGACTTGACTGTATGATTGGGGGGGGGAGGGACACAATCCAACCCATAATAGGAAAGATGGGGCTTATCTGTCTTACCCCCTCTTATACTCCCCTCAATACCCTAACTCTGGCCTCAGTCCCCCTGGAGGGAAAGGATACAAGTCAGTTGATTTGCAGATACCCGCTTTGTCAGTGACAGTGGCATTTACCACCATAGTTTTGCCATCCGTTCTGGGGTGTTTACCCTTGGGGAAAACCCCCAACCAGGGTACAAACTGAGATCAATGGGTCAGTGTCCTGCCAAAGAGTCCCCAAAGAAGTGACTATGAAACAGCTACTCCCCATCCCTCCCCCAGATCTGGCTTCCATTCTAACATGCTCAAATGCAGCAGCTTAAAATAAATAGCAGCCTTTAAAACAGCCACCAGAACACTTGTGTCTGGCACCTGGTGGTACCCATGGGGTTGTGGGCCCAGTTCCTCAGCCTGGCTGATATGGCTGTGAGGTACCGTGTCCAAGTGCAGCTGGAGAATAGTGGTGGCCTCAGACACCCAGAAAATGCTGCTCTGCCTGGATGCCTCCAGCTTGAGTCTGAGCTTAAGGTTCCAGGACCGTTGTCCCCCTCTGGGTGGGGTCCAAACCCTACTGATGGCGTTATTGGGACTGGATAGTAAGGGCCTCTGTACACAGGCAACTTCAGTTGTGTTATGTTTAAGTCAATAGATCCAAAGGGAGATTCCAGACGTGAGGCTGTAGATGAATGAGCTCAGACTGATGTCAAAGTCGATGGATCGAGTAGCACCACTCTGTACACCTTGGGGACATTTGGCATCTGGTTTTGATTTTAAACAAGGCTCAGTCTTATCCAGGCATGTCTGTCCCATTGAAACCCTGCATCTATTTGGGGCTGATAGTTCTCGGGAAGTTGGTACATTTGTCCTATTGATCCCAAAAAGTGGGGGAAGCTGCAGTGTTGGCCAGAGTGGAGACCTACAGACTCGTGGGAGAGAGTGATCATGGGTCCTCAAGAGGCTCGGCTCTGCAAGTTAAAGATGACGAAAGCCAGGCAGTGTGACGTTTCCACATCAGCCAGGCACCTGGTGTCTGCCTGGTATGTTGTGGATGTTGAATAAATGATCCTCAATCCCTGCACCACTAGAAATCAACGGGAAGTAGTTTTCAAATTCCAAGACTGTTGGAAGTGAGAAATGTTCATAGCGGTGTTTCTTGTAACATCTAAAACTTGGGAACTGCAAGTGCTTAGTCCTGGGCAGAGCAGATGTTGAGTCAGCGGTTCTGGTGGACGTCTGTCTTTTGTGTATATACAATACGTCAGTATTGGTTCACAAAAGATCTTATTTGAACTATCTCTTGGGTGTACCCCCAAACCACACCCCCGTCTAGTACCAAAATACTTTGAGTATTACCCTTGACTGTGGAGAGAATGTTAAGCCCAACATAACCTTGAAATATCCCAAAATGTAACTCTATTTGTGGAATCATGCTTGTATATTACACGAAAAATCATGTACATACTTATTGCGTTAATGTGGACACAGTTTAGAAGCAAATGGAAAACGTTCTGGAGGTTGGCGCGTGTTAGCTTTTCTATCCCTCTTTGTGAAATTGTATCACAGGAAAGAAGCATAATCTTGCTGAGACAGGTTGTATTGGAAGAACCTGAGCATCATGTATGTGCCAGGGAGCTGAAGGAGCTATGGAAAGTGGGGCATGTTGTCCCTCACTTTTCTAAGAAGGTCAGGGAACATCTTGCAGGAGAAGTGACTCCAGAGTTGAAACCTGAAGGATGAGTAAAAGTGTGGGGAGGTGTGATGGTGCAGGGAGACTGCGTACAATGTATCCAGCAGTAAACCTGAATGTGCTCAAAGTAACCTTCTGTGGAAGGGGAGCTGGCAGAGGAGGGTGAGAGAATGCTGAGACGTCGTTTCATACCGTCCTCTGGAAAGTTCTCAAGTTCAGACTCAGTGGCACTGAGGAAGTGTTTCAGAGGACTTAGTTCTAGATTGTTGGAGCCACTCTTCTGGCCTTGTGGAGAGTGGATTGGATGGAGGCAGGAGGACCAGCTGGGGCCCACTGGAGTGCGCAGGGTGAGATAATGGTGGTGACCTAAACAAGAATAGTGGCAGTGGGGAATGGGGAGGAGGGAAAATGGGGTGTGGGGGCAGTGGAGTGTACAGAACTGTACTTAGTGTTGGGGCTGAGCGTAAGGAAAGGAGCCCGGGGATGTCAGACTTCTGGCTTTGGACATCTGGGTGGTGGGTGATCTTAAAGGTAAGCCACAAACGTCAAGGGATCTGAGTACTGCTTTCGACCCACTAGTAAGTGCTAGTCATTTTCCTGACTCAGCATTTGCAAACTTAGGCTCCTGGTAGCCCTATCATATTGCAGAGAAGGGAAATGGCTGAGGGTAGCCTGGTGTGTTTTGGTTGGGCTTAAAATTATAACTAGCCGTTTTTTTCCCTAAAAAACACTTGACATGTTAAACATGTAGTGATACCCTTCACTTAAAGAATTGCAGTTAGACCGTGACTTTCAGGGAGTAGAGCGTCATGCAGCCAAATCTATGACACTCTGTAAGAAATAGGCTTCATTTTAAGTTCATGTCTACAGAGGAGTGGTGTCTATCACGGGTGTGTAGATTCACGGTTGTAACTAATAGCTTATTACTTTTCGAGGTAATAGTATTTGTTGGGTGCGCTACGCTCGGCTGCAGTCTGTTCTTTGGGGGTGTCACGACCACTATCGGCATGAGTCCAGGCAGCTAGAAGAACCTAAGGTGAGCCCTTGGACACGATTCTGAGAGTAAATGTTAAGTACCTACTGTCTTGCATTGTCTCTGCTTGATACAAACATCTGGATTTAGAATACACAGCTGACTTGCTAACCCTCTCAATCTGGACAGAATTTGTGTGCAAATATAGTTGAAGAGGATTTAGAATCCCAAAGTTACTTCCTATAAAGCCTCATCTGATTAGTTAGCAAATCAACTAGTTTCCTCTGGCTGACTCATTAATGATGATGGTAAGTTAAGTTCTGCTTAGTGTGAAGGGAATTGGCTGAGCTAATAGTGCATAAGAAACTTTAGTGTCGATAAAGTAGCTTCATATGTAAGGGGATATCTTGGCTGTAAAGACATTCTCATTCCTGTGGCAAATTACAAACACTAACATGGCAAATTACATGATAGCAAGCTAGACACTTAAATAGTAATTAGTTGCTACTTTGTCATTTGTGCACACACAACTTATAAAGTCTAGATAGACTTGGTCTTGTTGCTGGTTATCTGTATTGTTTGAATGCTTTTTGGCTAATCTGAAAGTGAGCGATGTCTCCCAGCTTAAGTTGGGCCCTGCAGACGGGAATCTTGACTGTTCAAGTTGCATCTGACATTGGATAGAACATACAAATGAGCGTTGGCCTCATGGACGCGATGTGGCACAGGCTATTTCTAGCTTCTCAATCTGCTTGACAGTGGTGAATACCTAATTTATAAGTGGTGGAATAGTTTTTTGGGGCTTAGAGAGGATGGTAAAGGTACTTTGTAAACTGTCATTGCTCTCCGAGTATGTGAGAAATCAACATAGTTAAAACTTAAGAGGCATATTATGTTCCAGACAGCTGCTGAGTGCCTAAGACATCTCGGCTAAAAGACTGAGGGACTACGGCCCAGGGCTGTCCCATGCCCAAGTCCTTGCTCATAACTCTTCTGTTAGGGTGCGTAAGGACTGCTAGGGCCTTGTTTTGGAGACTGCACTGGAAAGGCGTTTATCAAGCGAAGGAGCTTGGATTACTCGTGGGGGAGGTGAAAGGATGATAGCGTCTACCCAGGAGAGGAGTCTGGGTGAGTTCAGATGGAGGAGGGGTGCTCCCTACCTCTTGTGATCTGGAAAGACTTTTTGGTGGACATGGCCTTTGGGGATCCATCTCACTAGGAGTGAGGGTGTGCAAAGGTAAGGAGAGCCTCCCAGCCAGGGGAGGAGTCTATAAAAGGCAATCAGAACAAAGTCTGGTGGCAAGTGGTAGGGTGTGTTGTGAGGCTGGTGAGTTATAGAGCCAAGGGTTATCATAGGGTATTATTCAGAGGGAGGGCTGGGGGTGGGGCTGGCCTGGGTGAGTTTTCCTGAGGAGGAGGGTGGGCAAGCCTTTGGAGCCTTCTTGGCAGGGAAAGCTCTCCAGACTACTACTTGAGGGCCTGGCTTGTGTCTGTTGTCCCCACATCCTCAGGGACTGGCAGAGAGCCCAGTGAGTCCCTGATCTAGGGACACTCCTGACAGCTGTGCTGGGTGGACTGTGCAGATGAGGAAGAGAGCAGGAACAGGGATGGCTGTTAGCAAAGGCATCTTCAGGAACACCCTTTGCAGTCTGTTCTCTGAGATATGGGACTGTCTGTTTCTGCTGTGGTGACAGCCAAGCTCAAGCGGATGGGTCAGGGCCTTCTCGGAGTAGGCGCCAGTCCTTTAATACAGGCATACCTTGGAGACTTGGTGGGTTCAGTTCCAGACCACTGCAATAAAATGAGTCACGCAAACTTTTTGGCTTCCTAGTGCCTTATAAAAGTTATGCTTATACTGTAGTTGATTAAATGCAATAGCATTTCTAAAATGATGTACGTACCTTAAAAAATAACTTTATCAAAGGGTCGTGTTTATTGAGCTTCCTGGCTTGTGCATCTTAGAGATTTTCAGTAGTCTAGGACCTTCCAGCAAAGAGCTGTTCCCACATTCGTGGCCCTGACCTATAATCGAGGAAAGATGATTGTCCTGAGGGTGGAAAGGGTCTCTATAACCCCTAGATTAGGGACCAATCAGTGGATATGTCCATTCTGGTCCCTCCAGAGCACCCATTTTCACGTACCCCAACTTGTATGGTCTTCAGACATCAGCCACACACACAGAATGGAAGGTGGCTCAGAGGTGCCTCAGAAAAGCTCCATCCGAGAGAAACGGCTCATGGCTTGTCCACACAGGGAATGTTTGTGACTAAAACTTGAGAATCACAGGAAAGAGAACAAAACTCCCTTTCACCTAAGATAATACTTCGAGGAACACTTACAGACATACCTCGGAAATATTGTGGGTTCGGTCTGTTCAAGACCACTGTAATAGAGTGAATATTGCAGTAGAGTGAGTGACATGAATTTTTTGGCTTCCAAGTGCATCTAAAAGTTACGTTTATACTATATTGTAGCCTATTAAGTGTAGAATAGCATATGTCTAAAACAATATATGTACTTTATAGCTCAAATACTAACCATCATCTGAACCTTCAGCAAGCTATATCTTTGCTGGTGGAGGGACTTGCCTCCATGTTGGTGGGTGCTGACCAGGTTGGTGGTTGCTGAAGGTTTGTAAGAATATGGCACCCAACTTTTTTTTAGATTAGCATCAGTTGTTAGATCAGGTGCCAATCTTTTCTGCTTTTTCTCCCCAAATCCTCCCGGTACGTAGCTGTATATTTTAGTTGTGGGTCCTTCTAGTTGTGGCATATGGGACACCACCTCAGCACGTCCTAATGAGCAGGTGCCATGTCCCTGCTCAGGATCCGAACTGGTGAAACCCTGGGCCGCTGAAGCGGAGCACGAACTTAACCACTCAGCCACGGGGCCGGCCCCAACATTCTTGAAAGACAACAGTGAAGTTTGCCACATCGAATTGACTTTTCCTCGCACAATGTCTCTGTAGCATGTGATGCTGTTTGACAGCATTTTACCCACAGTAGAACTTCTTTGAAAATTGGAATCAACCCTCTCAAACATCAACCAAGTTTGTCAGATTCTAAATCCTGTGTCATTTCAACAGTCTTCATAGCATCTTCACCAGGAGTAGATTCCATCTCAAGATACCACTTTCTTTGCTCATCTGAGAAGCAACTCCTTATCTGTCAGTTTTATCATGAGATTGCAGCAATTCAGTCACGTCTTCAGGCTCCCCTTCTAATTCTAGTTCTCGCTATTTCCACCACATCTACTCTTACTTCCTCCACTGAAGTCTTGAATTCCTTAGTCATCTTCTGAACTGCTGTTAGTGTTGATAATTTTGATCTCTTCCCGTGAATCATGAATGTTCTTAGTGGCTTCTAGAATGGTTGAAGCCTTTTCAGAAGGTTTTCAAACTACTTTGCCCAGATCCATCAGGGGAATCGCTATCTATGGCGGCTATAGCTTTATGAAATGAATTTAAGACTTGAAAGTTGAAATTACAGTAACATTTTCAGGTTGGTCACCTTAATGTAAGTACTTAGATTATGCCATGCCTGTGCTGCGTAGTTTGCATCTGATCCCCTCATCCACCGTGGTGCCCAGTTTCAGAGTGAGGGAACTAGGCAGACTTAGACCAGTCTGGATACAAGACTTGATTCTGTCACTAAGTACTTTGCTTCTGTAATTTCTGATCATACACGGAAAGACGATTACTTTTAGAAATACAAATCAAGGTTGTTCAAAATTCTGAACTTGAACCCTCATTTTCAGGAAATTTTGCTGCTTGATTTCTCAGTTCTTCTATAGAACCAAGAATTGTTTTTTGCTTTGTGCAGTTCAAGACCAGGAGATCAATGTTTTGCCAGTTTTGGAAATCACTGTCCATTTCTAGAAAGCCCAGCTGTTTCTGGCATTGTTCTAAATGCTGGTTGTGACAGCATGATGTTGCTAGCTTTGAGAATTGGTTGAGTTCTAATTGCTGATTCTAGTTGACCATTAGGATGAGCTGTTTCTTGAGGTGTCTCTGGAAATTTGGTGCTAGGGTTGTGGGTGGTGGGTATTAAGCTCTAGAAGGTTTCTCGGTTTCTATAATGGGGGCTCCATTCAGAGGTGATGGGGGTGAAGGGACAAGAACTGCCTACCTCTCCTCTCCATGGGGGAGGGGAAGGGGAACACCGCCCCCACCCCTGACCCTACTGGAAAGGACTGAGTTGTCCTTTTGACTTTCTCCCTCCTAATCTCCATTGTTCTTGCCACAAGGAAACAGGTTCCTCTGGGCAGTAAAATCACAGTCTTCCCAAGCCCTGGCTTCTGGCTCTAGCTTTCTTAGTTTTGGGTCTATATGGCTGCCCTTAGTGTCCTGCAGTACACTTCCTCCTCATGTAAGCTCACTTAACAGGAGCTTCTCATGTTTGTGTTAGTGTCCAAATCCAAGCTTCGTTCCCTTGCAATCCTCAAGGAACTCAAATGGAGATGGGTGAATCCATTTTTGTATTGGTAAAGCTCAGCAAAGATAAGTTGGCTCAGGTTCCAATCTGATATGGAACTTCTAACCTCTAAGTGCATTGTTTTAATAGTCTAGTTGAAGCCGGAGACCAATGTGTTAGAAGAGAGAACTTGCTCGTGTGGCTACAAAGAACTGGTGGTGTTCTCTGCTTGTTCTTGGCAGGCGTGGGCTGCATAAGCAGGAAGCTGGGCTCTAAACCTGTGTTGGCCAAAGTTACTCTATTACGGCTATAACTGGCTTTAAGCTGTACAGCCGTATGGGTTCTTGTAACAGCTGGAGCATCAAACATGGTTTTAGCCGGAGTCCTCTGCACGCTCAGTCTGAATAGACCTCAGGATTTGAGCAGTTTCTTTGCTGGGGTATGAAGAGCCTTGAGGAGAGCAGGCAGGGAAACCAGGACTCAGCACCAGAGCATGTGGCCCTGAGAGGAGCCATGCTGGCTATTGCCTACTCATCTAAGTTTCAGTGATGCCTTCTGATAGTCCACTTTCATTGGGGCCATGCTCTGTGAGAAAAGTCAGACTTCTTAAGATAGAAGGCATGGGATGGGAGCAGGAGTGCTGTTTGGCTGCATGGTGTTATCTATAGAGCCCTTGTAGAGGTTGACCCTAGTGAAATAGACTTAGTGACCTCTGAGTGTGGAATGTATCCAGAGAAACCTACTCAGCAATATAATGCTGACTAACTTTTGGAGCCTACTTTGTGAACCAGAGCAGGTGAGCAGATCAGGAGCATGGAGGCTCTACCCTCGAGTCTTGGCCTGCCTCAGCTAGGCTTGCTGAGTGTGCTGCCCCTGTCCTGAGTGGATGGGGAGCTGACTTGGGGTTGCCCCAGGACACTGTTATTCAAGCAAACTTAGTATCAGTCCGAGTTGCAGTTGTCTGTCCCCCATGTGTGCAAGGCTTCTCTAGACCCTGCCTGTCACGCACAGGCTGCTGAGCTGATAATCAATAGGCTATGGGGGTGTGGCTGTGGAATTCACCAAAGAAAGTAGGGCTGTGCTAAAATAGGGCTTTGCTGGGATTTTCTCACCATACGCAAATGATGCTTCAGCTGCAGGGAATGGGGTCTTGGTGAGAAATCAACGAGGCAGGCTAATTTTGATCCTGTTTGCACCAAGATGACTCTATGAATGCAGCAGCTATGAGAGACTTTGGTGACTCCTAATCCTCTAGGAGATGGAGTAACTGTCGCTGGGAGAAGTTCCCTGAATGTCAGTGTGAATAGCTTTCAGTGAGTACTCATCCCACAAGATACCCTAGAGCCCTCATACTGGCTTTATCTACCTGTTTATCTCCTTACTTCATGCTTTGTAACCTCTTGCTCACGCCCTCTTTTTTTTTTTCAGGTGTGAGGGCCGCCTTGAGGATTTCTTGGGGGCTGGGGGGGTCAGCGGCGCGCATCTTGTGGCTCCGAACTCCCTTAGCTTTTGTTTATCTGGGAAAGTTTATTTCTCCATCATATGTGGAGGATATTTTTGCTGGATAGAATATTCTTGACTGAAAGTTTTTGTCCTTTAAAGACTTGAATGTCATTCCAGTCTCGCCTAGCCTATAAGGTTTCTGCAGACAAATCTGCTGAAAGCCTGATAGCGGTTCCTTTGGAGATTATTTTCTTCTGCCTTGCTGCTTTTAGTATTTTTTCATTGTCATTTATTTTTGCCAGTTTCACTACTATATGCCTTGCAGGAGGTCTTTTTACACTGACATATTTAGGAGATCTGATAGCCCCTTCCACATGGATTTCCATCTCCTTCCCTAGGTTTTGGAAGCTCTATTTCTTTGAACAAACTTCCTGCTCCATTCTCCTTCTCTTCTCCCTCTTGAATACCTATAATTCTTAGGTTGCCTTTCCTAACTGAGTCAGATATTTCTCAGGGACTCTTTAGTGTTAGTTCTCTCTCCTATCTGGAGTGTTTCAACATGTCTATCCTTGATTATGTGGATTCACTCCTCTGTGATGTCTACTTGAGTGTTCAGGGAATCTGTATTTTCTCTCTTCCATTGTCTTTCATCTCCAGTATTTCTGATTGATTCTTCTTTATAGTTTCAATCTCCTGTGAAGTAGCTCCTGAACACAGGTCCTCTACATTCTCTTAACTTGAATTATTTGATAGCTATTTTGAATTCTGCCACTTAGATTACATATTTGTGTCTTCAGGACTGATTTCTGGGTACTTGTCATTCTCTCTGGTCTGGAGATTTAATATTTTTCGTACTGCTAGAGGGCGTGGCTCTGTTTTTGCACATCATGGTATTTGGTTGCAGTTGCCTATCACCCCTGGGTGGAGGTCAGGAGCCGCATATTCTGAGCCTTCTGCCGAGATCCCAGGTGCTGGAGTGCTGGGCAGGTGAGGGGAGGGGCGCTTTCTTCTGTGTGCTCTTGGACTTTGAGGACCCTGGGGGATCTTTGTTCCTGTGAACAAATGTGCCCCCTCCCCTGTCCCTTCCCTCTCGGAGGCCTCCTGTGGTCCCAGATCCCAGTCTTGTGGGGAGGGAGTGAAGTTTTCTCTTACCCTGTTCCACCTCCTCCAAGGGGTCTCTAGCCTCCATCGTATGGCTGTGTGTCTCTTAAATGTCTTTTGTGTTGTTTGGATGTCTCTGTTGGAGTATGAATGTCCTTGTATGGTGGAGGGGGAGAGATTATTGGGAAAGCTCACTCCGCCATGAGCTCCCCAGAGCCCTCATACTGGAGAGAAACACCAGGAATGTAGGAGATGTGGGAGGGCTCCCATGGGGAGAAACTCCAAATGTAACTGGGAGCACCTTGAACAGTCCTTATCCATTATCCTCCATGGAGAAGAATCCTTCTGTGTCAGCCTCCCATTTTTCTACATCCTTTGGGAAAAATCACCCCACACTAGAGAGAAACCCTATTCCTGAATTAGATGTGGTAAATTTCCTTCACTGGAAGGCAACACAAGCAGCGTGGGGATGCCCTCAGCATTTCAGTTAGTCTGGATTTTGTTGAGTAAATGTTTCTGGGATTTAACGTATTTCTCTCGTTTGCTGTAAACAAGTTCTTCAGATTCCATGTTGAGATGTGCTTTTGTAAGACGAATAGGAAGATCCTGTTAGATTGTCTGAAAGCATGCCTCATAGGAGAGCAGTCATCTGTCCTCCACAGCTCTGGGCACGGCGCCTTTAGATGGGCTGTGAATCCCAGTATTTAGGTCACAGCATCCACTCCTCGGCAGAGTATGCAAAAGACATTGAGTTTAAGATGGAAAACAAAGATGAGACCTGTGTGCATCAGTTTGAGGACTTGGTGGTCATGTCTCTGACTGCTGTGTGGACAACACTGTTATGTTAGTGGCATCTAGATGGGGCTACCTTGCCCTGGTCTTTCCTCTGAAGTTCCAGCTCTGCAGCCTTGGCCAGTTCTCTGTAGGCATCTGTCATGGTAATGCTCTAGTATCTGATTAAAAACCCTTCCTGGATGGAGATATCTTGGGAGAGCTATGGAGACAGATGCAAGGTTGGCCTGGAAGGGGGCAGACGCTGTTCCAACTTTTTACTCATGAGATGTTTTGTTTTCTTGTCTATTGATGTTCACCTTCCAAATATGACTTGATGTTGTAGCCTATTTATTGCAGGTGCAATAAATAAAGGTGAGAGAGGGGGGAGAGAAACAGCTATAAACAATGTGAATAGACTGGCTATGGGAATCTGGATCCTACTAGGTTTTAATGGGCTCTAGTGGAGTACTCAACAGAACTAAATGAAATGTAGGAGAAAGTCAAATTCAAAAAAGCTATAACAAGACCAAATGCCTCCTTTTAAAAACAAAACCCCTCCATTGTGAGGGCTGCAGAGAAGGTCAGCTTTACCTCTTTGACCCAACATCATGGCACTTTCCCTGCCTAACTTTTCCCCAAATAACATTCCTTTATGTAGGGCTTCTAGTTCGACGCAGCTGCTCCTTGAAATCTGTATCTTCACTGGCCAGAGGCCCTAGTCCGTGAAAGAGGAGCCCCAGGTGTGGTCGGGTGGCTGAAAGGAGACACAGGCAGAAGGGCAGGCTGGGAAGTGGCCAGCTCTGCACAGGAGCGCTGCTGGAGTGGGCTCGCCAACACCTGCCACTAGGGGGCGCTGGAATCTGGGCAGTGGTGGGATGAGAAGGGACCAGGGATCCCATCCTGGGAGAGCTGGGCAAGTTGGGCAGAAGGGCACCAGCAGCTTCTCCTAGTCAGTCGCTTTGGAATCAAGTCCTCCTTGCCAGAATTGCAGTTCTACAAGTCTGAACTAACACCAAGCTGTGTCTTCATATCCCACACAGCAAACATGTCCTGGAACTGCCAAGAAACAATCTGGTTCGCAAAACCTGCATACCTGACATGGTTGAGGAGATAATGCCCTGATGAGGCAGGTGGGCACAGGGGCCCTTGGGGCAGCGTCCACAGGGAAAAGGCAAGAAGCTGGAGTTGTGAGCCCATGATGGGGTTTGGGAGGTGTGTGTAGTTGGATGTTTAGTAAACTGGTACCGAGTTTGCTCAGTTCTGGCTGTAATGGAGATTGCCGTGTTTCTCTTAGTGAATGGGATGGTGTCAGTGCTGATATTCTAGAACCCTGTAGATCTCATGGTAATTGGTTGAAAGTGTGGGAGAAGACTTAGGAATGGCCTCTTCAGTCCTTCCTTCCTTTTGTTTACATATGTTTGGACATCCCCAAAGTCCAAGACTCCTGGCAAGACAACAAGCGGTGTCCTCTGCTGGGCACTCAGTGCCTCCAATGACACACAGGTCAGAGCCTCCTAATGTGCCAAGCAGGGAGTCCTCACTTGCTTCCTGCAAAGTGCTGGGGGCTCTGACCTGGGCCTCAAGATGGCTGCAGTCCGAGTGGTTTCCAAGACTGCCTAGAAAAGGGATATTGGGAATAAGAAGTTCATAGTTTTTTTTTTTTTTCGGTAGTGCCTGATGTCTTGGAGTGTCACAGTCCATGACGGATATTACAGCTTCTTATGGGGGTGTGGGGGTGCTGGGGTGGGTTATGGCAGGTGCTTTTAGGGGCAGCATGCTTGGCTTGGTGTTCACCCCGGTGGACATGGAATTCTCCCCACAATGCCTATGTCATGTCGGTGAACTTGCAGGACCTGCCAGTTCTCTTCTCACCTGATTGACGTCAAAGTCACACCTTCTCCACTGTAGTCTCTGCCAGACTGGAAGCTCAGCGAGGGCAGGGAAAGTGTATGAATGAAGACAAACTTGTTTCCATCTTAGAGCTTAGGATGTAAGAGGAACCTTCAATTCCCAGAGGTGTTGCGTGTGTGGATGTTTCCTACACAGAACAGCCAAATCACGTGTTGGATCTCTGGTTTCTCTACACTAAGGTATGAAGGTAAATGATCAAGGCCGTTTCAAAGGGGGAGCTATGTTCCTCTGATCAAATTGAGATTTCACCCTTTAGGGTGGACAGAGCATGCTCAACTTAAGGGCACTTGATAATTGAGTTTGATCCCCTATGAATGGGATGAGGCTGCTAGTTTCTGGATGACTGACTGGTGTCAGGCTTGGAAATTGCTGGACTCTTGACCCTCGCTGACCCCTGCTTCTCCTGTTCTCCTTGCTATATTCCTTGTCTTCCTTCATGGAGATGCCAGGAAAGGGGGATGAGGGTGAGGGAGACAGCGGTCATAGATCTTGTCCTCAGAAGGGGGACAAATGGCCCAACTTCTGAATTCTGATAGTTGAGTATTTAATGACCTTGATCCACAGGCTCTTTTGGACTTGCCAAGTATCTCTGCCCTTTGTTGAATCATCTTAGATTTAGAATCCTCTGTGGATCTGAATTTTATTAAATAGCTTTATTGCTTGAGTGGCTTTCACTGACTCTTCCTATGTAGATTTTTGAGGACACTCTTATTTCCGTCAGCTCCAACGACGAGTCTTTGAGGCTTTGTTTTAATTCCGTGTTTGCTTTCCTCTGACCTGTACTCATTTTAAATTGGATGTGACAGATGACCCTCATCCATGGAGATGATAGCTAACCCTTGTCTAGTTCTGACTGCAGACTTAATCAGTACAGGGGAAAGCAGTGATATCTCTGAAGTCGTTTCCTCATTTACATGCCAGACCTCAGGCCATTGGTGGCCTTGAGTCATGGCCCACAAGATGTTCCTGAGCTATGGGATGGGGCACTCCTATACTGAGTGGTATCTTTGTGTCAATGAGATTATTATAGGTTCAGTTGTTCGATAGGCTAATCCTGATGGTAAGAGAACCGTTTCTTTTCTTTCTTTTTTTTTTTTGTTGCAGTCTCACTTGTGAGCTCACCATGGTTGACTCGGGAAAAAAGTAAAGTTTTCTTCAAACTTTTTTCTGCCAAACACTGGTGGAGCCTAATCTGAGGTGTTCAGGCGAGACTGAGCCTGCACTAACTGCATAACAAGGTTGGGGAGGATGCTGTCTTGTTTTTGGGCCCTGGCTGGATCCTCTCGGGTTGTCTTGCAACCCTCTGTGCCAGATATGCCTACCTCTTGTCTGCAAGGGACGTGTTTCTCCTCAAGGATCCTGTTCCCTCAGTGCTCACATGTTTGGATGATTTTGTGGGCAATGTTACCACCTTATTAAATTGAGGTAGAAGGAAGAATGATGTCTGAGTCACTGAGAATAATGGGAAGTGTTTTCCTAAGTGTATTCAGGCCTTAATGCATGGGGAGATGCCTTTTGTAATTATCTCATGGAGCTGTCACCAGCTGGGTGTCTGGGCCCTTGCTCCTCTGCATGGACTCTTGGCTCTGTCCCCATGGTGGGATGTGCAGCCTCAGGGCATACGAGCTGCACCCCTGGAGAATTGCCTTGCTGGGCTCCTGGGGGAGAGCAGGCTAGGCTCATGGCCCCTCTGCTCTTCTGTCTAGGCTGTCTCTTGCCATAGAAATGTCAAGATTTGCTTTGTCTTGGCTTTCTGAGTCTCGAATATGATATAGCCAGTGTAGATTTCTTGGTATCCTGCTTGGATTTCTCTGAGCTTCCTGGATCTTTGGCTTGGTGTGTGTCATTAACTTTGGAAACTATTCAAGTATTTTCTCTCTATACATGAGACAGGAATGTTAAAGGGGCTGAAGTTGCATATTGCTCATCTCTCAGGTCCCTTAGGCTTTGGTAAAATAGTTTGCAGGCCTTATTGAGAACAGAGCTCTGAGCATATTTCAAAATGGCTATTCTGCTCTCTCCCTGAGTGAGACCTGGTGGGGCTCCTAGAGGTGTAAGACAATAAAATTGTTGTCCCCCACCCCAGGACTGGTCGTCCCGTGGGAGTTCTAACTCAACTAGCCCACACTGAGCCAAGCTGAACTTGTCAGTTAGTTTAAAATGTTCTTACAGGTACTGGCTCAGCTCAGGCTTCTCCTGGGCTTCTGTTCCCTGTAATCTGAGACTGGATCCTCTTGTCTGGTTCTCAGTTTGTCAGGGCAACAGTTTAGTCTGTGACCTCATCTTTGGATCAAGGAGTTTTTCCCATTTCAGTGTTTTTTCTTGTTTCCTACTGGCTTCTGTAACAAAATACCGTAGACTGCGTGAGTTAAACAACACATTTCTCACAGTCCTGGTGGCTGGGAAGTCCAAAATCAAGGTGCTGGCAGATTCAGCGTTTGGTGAGGGCCCTTTTCCTGTGCCCTCATGTGATGGAGAGAGAGCTCTGGTCTCCGTAATCCCATCATGGGGGCTCCACGTTCATGACCTCATCTAAACCTAATTACCTCCCAAAGGCCTCACCTCCGAATGCCATCGTTGGGGGTTAGGACTTCAGTATAAACTTTGGGAGGATAGAATCCTTCAGATTATAACACGTGGACTTTCTCTTTAGCTCTCACATCACCAAATAGATCTGCTCTTCCCCCCCCCCCCCCCAATTTTTTGTGGTAAAATACATATAACACAAAATTTGCTATTTGAACCATCTTTAAGTGTACTGTCAGTGGTATTAATCACACTTGCAATGTTGTACAACTGTCGTCACTATCTAATTTAAAAACTTGTTCATCACTCTGCAAAGGAACTCGGCAACCATTAAGCAATAACTCCTATTCCCAGCTCATGGCAACCTGTAATCTACTTTGTGTCTATTAACTTGCCTATTCTCAATATTTCATAAAATTTTATCATAGCATTTTTCCTCTTGTGGCTGGCTTATTTCACTTGGAATAACTTTCTCAAGGTTTATGTTGTAACAATATGTTAATGCCTCCATTCATTTTTCTAGCTGAATAATGTCTGCATATCAAGTTTTATCTACTCATCTGTTGGATACTGGGATTGTTTCCACGTCTTGGCTCTTGTGAATAATGCTGCATTGAACCTCGGTGTACAGGTATCTGCTTGAGTCTGTCTTCAATTCTTTCAGATATATACCTAACAGAGGAATTACTGGGTCAGATGGTAATTATGTTTAGCATTTGGATCTAAAGCATAAACTACTTCTGTGGAGGTGGTTCCATGGGGAAGGCTTCTTCCTGAGGCCCTTTTGGAATAAAAGCCCTGTTAGATGACAAAACCAACTCCTTGTAATTTCATGCTTGAAACTGAACACCCAGGTAGGTCATATCTGCTTCATAAAGACCTAGATCAGGAAGCCCAACCTCCCACTTGGATGGTCCAGATCCTTTCTTACCTCCAGGACATTTTTAGATCAGTGGCTGTCAAGAAGTCAACACACAACTGAAAGCTTAATTGGTCCTCTCTTCCCAGATCAAATATGAATTCTTTGAATATCTGGACCCCTTTGTCCCTGGTGAGAAATGTACCCAGAAAGGGCTACATGAGCCCCTGAGGAATCTTTGATCAAGATAATTTGGTACAACAATCTTGAGCGCCTACCAGTAAAGAGGTGGGATGTCCCAAGACATCAACGCCCATGAGATGCTTCTCATAGCTCGCCCTTCCTTTGAAGGTTACCCTCAAATGTAAGCCATGTGGATACACTCATCTGAAGGCATAGTGTGCCTAAGCGGATTGGCCACGCAGAATAGGGAAGGTGTGTGCTGCCTGATGCCTTGCCCCTGTCTCATAGGACTAAATACGGCGCGTCCTTATCACCCCGGGGCACGTGCCCTTAACAGAGCCCAGAGAATCTCCAAGGAGTTACCATCTCTTTGGATCTGAGTTCACGCTTCTAGAACAATTCCTGCCTATAAAGAGTGGTCTTTAGGACCGCAGAGAAGAGGATCCAGTCTTTGCGTTGAGGTAGGTGCTCTGGAAAGATGTAGTTGTTGGCTGAGACCGAAGAGAGAGTTGAGCCTCTTGTGCTTCCAGGGGGAAGGAGGCTGTCAGGACTGCAGGACAGGCACTTGTCTTGAGCGCCCCCTGCTGGTCTCCATTCTGCAGTCAAGTGCTGGCGCTGCTGGAGGCTGGGCTGTGATTCTGTTTGGGGAGTGGGGGCTAGGGGCTAGGTGGGTGGCGGGTAGGGCGCTGTAAGAGCAACCTGCAGGTCAACCAGGTTTTCCATCAGGGTCATCGGTGATAAGTCTGGCCTGCTTTTCTGAACTTCCAATAGTGTGAATCTTACTCTTTGATAACTGAAGAGTAAAAATTTACATGAAATCCTGACTTGTGTATAACAAGGACTTTATATTAAGCTTCGTGGCTTTCGTCTCATCATAGACTTTGAAATTTATCACTTACACCAGGTGGCAGTGGATTTAACAATCGCCACCTTAACTGACTTGTTAGGCTATTCAGTTTTGTTCATGTTATTGTGGATATATTTTATAGTGTGAAGATACAAACACTGAAGCAATTCTTGGAAAACATCTATTAACTGTCAACTTTGGCGGGGTTATGGGCTTTCAAACTAGCCTGTCCTTTGTCTATGACCTGGAATGGAATAGTATAAATGCTGCTCATCTCCCCACACTTCTGACCCCTTAATCTCAGTCTCCTACTGCTAAGGAAGGGAATGAACTGTAGAAACTACTTTATCCTGCTGTTGCACGACAGTGAGTTTTAAGATCTCATTAGGAACATACGTAGCGAGCATAGTGTAATGTCACCACACAAAAATGAGGTTCTACCTGATGTGCATAGAAAAAGCTGATTATTATGGCATCAGCTTTTGGGAAAAGAAATCAGCTTTGTGAGACTGATCTGCAAGGAGACAGAGGCATCAGCTCTTAACTCTGTCTCCCCAGTCCATAGCTTGGGGCAAAATTTATGAGAATGAAGGGTAGGGTGGTCTTGAAATGTGGAGGTAGATGATTGGAGGTAAAGAGAAGTGGGGTACTCGATCTGTGCAAGTATAGTCAAGCTTCATGCCTCTTCATGGGGCACATGTTCACAAAATGGTGTTAATGATCTGAGGGTAGAGTTGTCAGCCCTTTGACATCAAAAAGGTTACTTATCGGGCATCTGTACAGGCTTAGTTGTTGGGTTGGTGGTCTCAACTGGCCTGAACTGGACAAGGGGTCTCAGTTCCTGAAAAACCACTATTAATTACTCTAAGAGGGGGTCTGTTGAACTGGTACTAGGGGGTCCGTGGTTATACTATGTATGCAGCATGCAAACTATTCTTCATCAAGTGCCTTCCAAAGTCCCACCTGAAGGTGATCATGGGATGCTGCCTGTGCTAAGCAGATAATGGCCTATGCCACTTATCAGTCTAGCAACCAGTGAGCATAAAACTAGGAGAGGACTTCTTCCAAGTACTGCTTAGCTTGATGACTGGGTACTTACATGTTAAGGAGAATGCATCCCCCACCTCCCCAGACAGAGCCATGCTAACGTCCAGAGATGGGAACATCTCCTGGGGAGTGTCTCATCTCAGTGTGTCTTGCTGCCTGTGAATAGCATCTCCAGCTCATCCAGCTGTTCTGAGATGGATGTGGTTGGGAGCTCCTTGGGGGTCTCTGTTCTGGTGCTCTCTGGCCAGAAGATCATGTGGTAAGCAGGCTCTTGGCCTGTGCCAGCCAACCAAGGCCAGCCTAGCCCTGAGGCTGATGCAGGGCCAGCAGAGAGGGCGCAGCTGGAGGAAAGACATGCCCAGGCATACCCCTGAGATGCTGAGTGGATGTAAGGGTGTTCCAAGACTGGGCTTGGGGAGGAAATGGTTGCTAGTCCAGGCCCAGCCTGACTTCATGGAGTGTCTGATATGGAGGGAAGGTTCTAGGGGGGTTCAGTTTTCAGAGTGGTCGTCAGATCATAGGAAGGGAGATGCACAAATCAACCCAAATGGGACTAGGGCAACCAACTGGAATACTATAGTTGCAGGATCCAGGGCTCAAGGAGTGATCTGGGGAACAGTAGGACAGATTGCCTTCGCAGCAGGAATATACCATTTCAGGTGAAAATTCCACATTCAACTTTGCATCCTCTTGTTCAAAATCGGCGATTGCCCTGACTTCTACCATGAAGCCCAGGAGGCCCCCAGCATGCTGTGGTCATTGACCTGAACGAGTCGAGTCCAGAGGCTGTTTGCTCTGTTATTATCCCCAGGGGGAAGGGCCCTGAGGACTTCAGAAGGATCTGCTCTCCAAAGCAGTAGCAAAGCTTTTTCCGTAGGAGTCGTCTTGTTGAACAGAGCAGTTATATAGAAGTCTGGTTCAAATAGGTGAATTCTTCAATGAGGCCTGAAGAGAACAAAAGTCTAGCTTATGCACAGGTGAGATTGTTTAAGAAAATGGTAGACATCAGTGGATTTCTCTCAATATTGTCTGTCTTCTCGGGGGGTGGAGGATGAGCTTGATGAATGAGCTAGTGTGGCTTCCTGGTGCCTGGATGTGGGCTCTGGGATAGGTAATAGAAGGATAAGGGACACGATGGGAACGTGTTACCTTGGATGGGGCGAGGGGAGCCATCCTACAAAACGATTTTTGGTAGAAATCCTCCGATATATCCTCTAATGCCTGTCCTGTCAACTAACCCCTTTTCTCCTTCATCCGTTATTCCTTCCCCAACACAAATATAACAATTTTTCTCAGTCATAGGAAAGTAGACGTCTACACAGTGAACTCAGAGCCATTTGGGGAGGCCATATGCTGCTGACAATGACCCTAGACTGAGGAGTCCCTGTCTCTTGGAGGCTCGGCTTCTGTCTGCCTGGAACCCGGGGGGCTGGCTGCTGTCCCCGCTTACATCATGAGAAGCCACAGGCCAGAGCCTGCCTCCTCATACCACTTCTATGTGACCACGTTGTCTTGTTCTCTCAACTCAAGTTCAGCTACATTTTTTCCCTCTAATGGGGTGATGTCTGTCTCTCTCTTAGAAGATCGGTTTACTTGTAAAGATTAAGTTCTCATGGCCATAGAGGGTGTGGGATCTCCCAGGGTGGGGTTGAGTCCAGACTGTTGAGCTTCCACAGGCTTCTGAACTCCACATCTGCTGTTGTGACATGCCAAGGCCACCAGGTGGTGCTAAAGGACTCCCCTCAGCCAGCTGCCAGGATGGAAACAAGTCCTTGGCTTTCTGGAGACTCTCAGTGGGGAATCTTCCCTCTACCTGACCTCTTTGCTCTTGCCCTGTTTTCCTTCAGAGGAATCTTGATCCTGTGTGAACCATCTCGCCCCATCTCCCCCCCCCCCCCCCCCCCCCCCCCCCCATACCAAGCTCGCCTGCCTCTTTAGATGTAGGTAACTCCATACCTGGGTGTACCTCATGATGAGCGGGAGAGCCCGGATCGGCTGGAATGGGTTGGGCGCCTCCCTCAGAGGCCTCCCAAGCCAGGGGTCATGCACTTTGGATAAATTCATTTCTTCACACAATCCTGTTTATTGTGAACGTTTTGTGATGTGACTCATGTGGCTTCAGGGTAAACTATTAACATAAAAACACACTTAGGAACCACAATTTTAAAATCTACCTCTGCAAAGGCAAAAGTAAAATTGTTATATGATAAAGGATCTGATGCCATGCAATTAGTCATCTTTATAAATTCAAAAAGCCTAACATGACAAATTACAGTAATCCATGAGGTTGCAGTGATATTTTAATTTGCCTCTAAATCTTTGATTTTTTGAGTATTCAAGGCGTAGGAGTGAATTATAAAATTCTGACTTTGACTGATATTAACAAGCAATTACCTATAGTGATCCTAACAGTATGAAGCTTTTATTAAAATGTATTTTACCTAAAACATTGGTAACATGCCCAATGGCCCAGAACTGCATTTCAATTGCTAGGTTCACAGGAGGATCTTTGTCTTTCTCTCCAGAGTTTCTCTACTGTTGATGAGCTAAATTTCTTAAGCATCATATGGTCCAACTTACAGTCAACTGCTTTTGCTTGGAAGAGGATTTCTGTCGACACGAGAACTGAGAGCAAGAGCCTAGCATCAGAAATCCAGGTTAAGACCCCGTAGGCCAGGCCTCACTAGAAGAGCGTTAAGAATTTAGCGAACAACTGTAGGCTGTCTGTTTCATGAACAGCTGGAGGGCACCCTAAATCTGTCAGATGTAAGGACGGAATAAGTGTTCTTGACCGACTCAAAGGACATGAGAACAAGCAGAAAAAGGAATCACAGTGTCGTTACAGAATGTCAAACTGTTCCTGTGTGGTTAACGTCATCCTATGTAGCTCTAAGAATAACTTTCTTGCCTTTTCAAACTACTTAGCTGCTTCTCTGATCTCTGGAGACAGTTTTTTCTCAAGCGTTTTCTCTTGTTCTTTCGTGTACTCCTAGGGAGACCTCTGACACGGTCTGAGATTCAAACTTTGAGAGGGGAGCCTACCTACTCAAACTTGGAGAGGAACAGGAAGGGCCTTGGGGACAGGCACACACATACCTGTGCTCAGTACCAGGAAGCTTCTCCCTGGGAGATCCAACCTTCTTCCCGCGAGGATGTGAATCTGGAGGCTCCACAGGGAAGAGTGAAGCTGAGGCACTGCAGCCTTTTGGAATGGGCAGAGGGAAGGAAAGCCTAAACATCTAGAGACCTGCTGGGTCCAAAGGAATGAAAAGGCTGGGAAGTCCAAGATCAAGGTGCCAGCAGATCTGGTTCCTAGTGAGAGCTCTCCTCTTGGCTTGCAGATGGCAATCATCTTGCTGTATCCTCATGGTGGAGAACAAGCAAGCTGGTCTCCCTTCCTCTTAGGATGCTAATCCCATCATGGGGGCCTCACCCATGGCCTCATCTAAACCTAATTACCTCCCAAGGCTCCACTTCCAAATAACATCATTGGCTATTAAGGCTTAAAACATAACCTTGTGGGGACACACATATTCAGTCCCTAACAAAGTGTCACTGGATTTGGGACTCGATCTACCCACTGTGATCTCTCAAACTTCCTTGAGCCTTCTTAGTTTGGCTTTCCCAGAGAGCAGACCCTGAGACAAGGATATGGGTGCAGGTAGTTCATTTGGTAGGCGATCTCGGGAAGCATGAGTGAAATGTGAGGAAAGCAGGCCTGGAAAGAAGGTCAAAGGTTGTGTTAAGTGGGTTTACCACCATGGGCAGCTGCAGTTGATTGTGCTGGGAACCTCTGACGTATGTACTGTGTAGAGCATACCTGAGACCCTCCCACTCCATGCGGTGGCTGAGGCAGTCATTCCGTGACGATCCCTCCCTCACTGGTTAGGGTGCAAGTACCTCCAGGGGCGTTAACTCCCTTGCAGTTTGTAGTTTGCAATTGTTTGAGCAAACT
Organism: Equus quagga; assembly: GCF_021613505.1. Taxonomy (NCBI): domain Eukaryota; kingdom Metazoa; phylum Chordata; class Mammalia; order Perissodactyla; family Equidae; genus Equus; species Equus quagga. Next base: position 148,128,013 of record NC_060269.1, on the reverse strand, counting down.
CCCATGGTACCAAAGAAAGCATTCAGGCAAACAGGAGAGACGTGGGCACATGAGGTGGGGAAGCCGTAGGTGTGCTGGAGATGTCTCCTGAAACTGCTGGTGAACTCAGGTGGGTGAGTAAAGAGGGCCTTGCCACAAATCTGAGTCCTTCTACCCCTTGGGCCATGTTAAGTCTACTGCCACTGATGCTTCATATGGGTTGTGCCATTGAGTTTTCTGGGAAGTTTGTGCTGAGAGAATTAGCACACATACAGATCTCTTGCATTCCTATGTGCCATCAGGTTGGTTGACTCCTGGCAACCCTATGAATGAGTACTGTCTTCAAAATCCTGTCCTTAACAGCCTTCGTGGCTCCTGTAGACTCTTGCCTATGGCCTCCTTTATGGAGTCAACCCATGTCATATTTGGTCTTCCTCTTTTCCTGCTGCCTCTACTTTTCCCAGCACTGTCTTTTCCAAAGAATCCTGCCTTCTTATGATGTGCTCAAAGCCTCAATTTTATCATTTTTGCCCCCAGTGATAGTTCAGGCTTAATTTGCTCTAGGACCCACTTGTTAGTCTTCCTGGACGTCCAGGGTACTTGTAGAGCTCTCCTCTAACACCCTATTTAAAATGAATCAATTCTTTTCCTGTCGGCCTTCTTCACTGCCCAGCTTTTGCACTTGTATGTAGTAATTGGGAAGACGAAGATGTGGACAGTCTTCCTTACGCTTGATAATCCCTCCTAATTCTTTTATTGCTGCCCTTCTGGGTTTGTCTTTTCTTGACTGCAGTTTCCGTTTTAATTGACTGAAACAAGGTAAACAAAATCTATAACTTTCAAAGTCTTCATTGTCTGTTATGACTTTTGTCATCTTGATAATGTGGTCCTCTTTTGGTGGTACTTTCATTTTTGTCAGAAGTCTTAAGTCATTGCTGCTTTCTTGCCAGTAAGGGACTGTCATCTGCACATCTTAGACTATTGATCTCCAATTTTCACTCCGCTTTTGAGTCTAGCCCAGTTTTTCATACATGTTCTGTGTACAGGTTAAACAGGGAGATAAAGTACACCCGTCTGACACCTTTGCCTATAGGAAACCATTGTCTCGCTGTATTCTGTCCTCACGGTGGCTTCTTGTCCACAATGCAGGTTATGCCCTCATCAAGACAGTCAAGTGCTGAGACATGCCTCTTTCTTTCGGGGCAGCCCACAGCTTGTCATGATCCATGCAGTCAAAGGCTTACTGTAGTCTATAAAATATAGACTAGATTTTCTTCTAAAATTCTTTGGAGCACTCCAGGTAGCCAATGAATAATTGCAACTAGATGTCCTGTGCCTCTCCTTTTTTGCGATCTACCTTGGACAGCAGGCATTTCTTGCTCCATCTAAGGCAAAAGCCTTTGTGGCAGCAGCTTGAGCATCACTTTACTAGCATGGGAAATGAGAGCAATGGTCCTGTAGTTACTGCGCTCCTTGGCACCTCCCTTCTTGGGGATTGGGATGTATATTAAGTGTTTCCAGTCTGTAGGCTATTGGGTTTTTTTTTTTTTAATATTTGTTATCATGTTCTTAGGATTTCGACAGATTCAGTCTCTGTGGCTTAAAATAATTCTATTGATAGCCCGTCTACCCCTGGTGACTTATTTCTTCCCAGTACTTTTGGGGCACTTTGACTTCACTTTCTAGAATTACAGGTTCTTAGGACACTTTCTCAAAGGCATCTGTCCTCCTTTTGTCTCTTCTGTATAGATCTTCAGTGTACTGTTTCCACCTTCTCTTTATCTTCTGATCAGACAGTGTGCTTCCCTGCTGGTCATTCAGCGTTCTTAGTTTAAATTTCCCTTTGACTTCTTCAGTCTTCTGGAGGAGACCTTTTGTTCCTCCTCTTTTGTTTTCTCCTATCTCTCTGCATTGGCCGTTAGAGTAGTTCTCTCTCTCTCTCTCTGTGACAGTCACTGAAAAGCATGTAGGATTCTAACTTTACTTTTGCTTCTTGCCTGTCCCGTCATCCGTCTTGATTTTTTTCTGTAGGCGTCTTTTCACATTCTTAATGTTTCTGGTTTCAGTCCACAGTTCTGGTTCTTGCTCAATAAAGTTTAGCAATGCAAATCTCTTTATGTGGACTTCAAATTTGTCAGGAATGTCTACATTATATTTTGGCACTACAATTTCTTAGTGCCCTTCAGCTTTACTCTGATATTTGCTGTTAACAGTTCATGGGCACCATAGGCGTTTGGCAACACCATGGACCTGAGCACGTTGGTTTGGACCCGCACAGTACAGCAGAATGCAATGGTAAACCACTGCTGTTCATTTTTTTTTTTTTTTTAACTTTGCCTAGAAAGCCCTGTGATGAGATGGTCCAAAATGAAATGAGAGTGCTGGAAGAAGAGACCCCCTCCCCCCAGATCGGAAGGCACTGAGTTACAGGGGTAAAGCAAAGAAGTATGAGTAATGCTGTTGCTAATGACACAACCAAAGCCAGAAGGATGTCTAGTGGCTGAAGTGCACAGAGGGGAAAGGGAAGTCTGATGCTGTACCACACACACAGCTGGAACATGGAATGTGAGAAGCATGAGCCAAGGTAAACAGAACTGTAAAGCAAGGAATGGAACGTTTAAATGTCACAATGCTTGGCAGTAGCAAACTAAAGTGGACTGGATTGGGACCCTTTGAGTCAGATGACTGCAGAGTACTCTACCTCGCAAATGACAAACTCAGAAGAAATGTAGAGGCTCTAATCCTGAGGCAGGGTGTAGTAGCACAGGCAGTTAGGGGCTATAATGTGAAGTCTGACCCAACAATATCAATCAGACTTCTGGGTAAACCTATTAAAATGACCTTCATCCAAATCTATGCTCCACCTACAGATGCCGAACAAGACAAAATTGAGTTTTTACACAAGTCTTAAAGAAGAAATCGATCATACACCAAAACAAGACAATTGTAGGTGACTAGACCTACAAAGGTAGGTAATAAAGCAGAATAAAATGTCATCAGAAAATTTGGACTAGGGGCAGGAGACTGGCTTGTGGATTTCTGTAAAGCCAATAGTCTGTCCATCACGAACACATGCTTCAAGCAACTGAACAGCCTGTATACACGGACATCACCAGATGGCCAAGATAGAAAGCAAATAGTGTAATTGGAAGCAGGAGATGGAGAAGCTGTATTCTCTCTGCCAAAACAAGACAAGGAGCTGATTGTGGTACTGACCACAAGCTGTTCATATCAAACATCAGAGTAAAGCTGAAGAAGAGCAAAAGATTTACTGGGGAGTAATGTCTGAACAGAAAAGGGAAGAGGCAGGATTATGCAGAGGGAGCTGTCAGACTTTCTGCAGCCCAACAGGGAGTTCTGGGGCACAAACCAGTTGGAGGAGTCTCACATTGGATGGAAATGGCTAAGCTTGCTCAGTCTTCGGCTTGGAGCCACTCCAGGAAGAGCTTGAGCTAACAGCTAGAGGCTGTTGGGTAACCACGCTCCTCACAGCTGGACAGCAAGTTCTCTTGTGAAGGGTGGAGAGCTGTGTGGCACGTCTCTGTCTACCAGTAATGTGCAGCTACGATCCTCCAACTCCTCAACTGCTGCTGCAGCTGGTCCGTAAGCAACATAATCGTAAGATATAATATTCTCTATCTCCTTCTACTCTCAGTCCTAGAGTCGTCCTCCCTCGGTCAGCACTTCCATTGGTTTAAGTTGTTTTGGTTGGTGACCAAGACCTTCATTCCTAGGAAGTCTGAACCACTGGTGTCCTTCTCCTTAATAGGCCATGTTTGCTGTACTTGCTTACTTTTAACACTGGGCATGGAAGCACCAAGAAGTGTCCCCAATGAATCACCTGTGTCCCATATTCTTCCCTTTCCTCTTTCATGTAGCAGAAAAATCTTGCTGGTCTACTGGCAAAAGGAGCCCAAAATGACCTGGCAGCACCGTTTGAGTCCCCTGGTGGAAGCATGTAGATCTGGGACTTGTAGATTTGCTGAACTTAATTTGTGCTTTTGAACCCCACATTTTCCCAGTTGGGTCACTGGGAGTTACAAGGGAGAAGCTTAATTCCACACCTTGGTTCCTAGACCTCTATTATAGCTACTGGGAACACAGCATCACATATAATGGTCATTAGTTTGCTAGCAAAGAACCCTAACCTGTGACAAGCACATTCAAATTGCAGTTCCTGTTTTGAACTGTCCTGAAACTGCTGGTGAACTTAAGTGGACTATGAAAGAGGGCATCAAATGATTCCTTCCACTCCTTGGACCATGTTGAGTCTACTGCTACTGACATTTCATAGTGGTTGTACAGTTGAGTTCACTGGGATTCATGGTCTAAGGTGACTAGGAATGCAAAAGAAAGTTTGGGGCATAAAATGTTTGTCAGATGGGATAAGTTAGACTGGGATGGAAGATTGGCCAAGCTTTGCTTTAACCAGGTGGGGCACTCCAAAGCAGTATCTGCCATTAGTCTTCTCACAACAGACTGATATGGCTGGGATTCCTACTCCTACCTCATTCAGTCCCTGGATGTGGGCTGTCCCTGGAGTGACTGACAGCTAGCCAGAGGCTTTTTGCTGACTGCACCCTACCAAGCAGCATATCCTTCCTTGAAGGGGGATCTAGATGGCGTGTTTATGTGCCTATCAGAACACCCCATGCCTGTAGTTTACCCTCAGCCTGGTGCTTTCACTGAGCATTTGAAGTCATTCCAATATCAAGTCAGGCTGACAGCTTTTAGATAATGTATGGTAAAGTCAATGTTTCCTGTGATCATGTGCCCATTGTTTACCCTCTTTCACTGTAAAATGGGTCACTTGTTTCAGGTGATTAGGTATTCTGAAAGCCCATAATGGTGCTAGCACAGGCACTGTGCCTGGGCATGGAAGGTAAATCCACATCTAGAATCGTTACCAATCACAGGATGGATGCTTCCTTCCTTTTCCAAGGCAATGAGGTCTGATGTAATCACCTTGCTAACAAGAGGCTGGAGGTGCCATGTGGAGGGCTTAACGTCTGTTTCTGCTGCTGACAGGTCATCCTTAGAGTGGCAATGGCAAGATCAGTCTTATGAGGGGGAGCCCACAGTGTTGGACCCATGGAGTGGGCAGGCCCTTTTTATAAGCACTTGGGTGGCTGCGCACTGAAGGCTGTCTTCTGGGCAAGTCATCCTGTCCACTTGATTGAGTATATCATCTGCGATGAATACTCTGGTAGGCACTGTCTTGTGATATAAAAATCCTTAGGCTTTGTGCCTATTCCGGTATGTCCTTCTACATGCCTCTTCCCCACAACTCCTTGTCTCTAATCTTCTAATTTTGCTTCTTCCAGGACCCTGACAAGCCAGCCAACCATTTGTTAATGCATGTGATTCTGAGTATGCATCTTGGACCCCTTCTCCTTTCATATAAAAGAGATGACTAAGTGTGCCAACTGAACTTCTGCCCATTGGGAGGATTTTCCATGAAAACAGTGATTTAGGGTACCCTCTAAGGAGTCCTAGTATTGCAGCAGTCCATTTACAATTTGTTATATTTCAAACCAATCCATGTATGAACCAGAGCTTTAAATTTTCCCCTTTCTCATCGGGGATCTCCCCACATGGCCACAGGCATGAGCTGAGAAGTGTAGGTGCAACAGAGGTGGGCGATGGAGGGGGAGGTTTGGGCCACTCATTCTTAAGTGTGACCTTAGATTTGCTTGGACTTGCCAAAAATATACTATTTCCTGTATAAAATTTATATTGTACCCACTTGACCTTATGCCTTTGAATCTTACAACATCCAACTCATAATGGGAAATTCTAAACACATAGTTACTTGATGTTTCATGGCCAGGAGCTCAGTCTCTACTAACATGCTTGGAGCTGATTTCCAAGGACTAAGTTGCTTTCTACTGCAAATTCTTGGACTTACTCTGAAATCTTAAGGGTCTGCTGTGCAGCTTTCCTGTTGAGGCCTGCAGAGACCTCACAACCATTCCTACCATGGGTATGTCTCAAACTGAGACCTACCAGGTTACATTTTCAGTGGCAAGGCCACAGGTACTACAACCTAGGCCAGTTGGAGAGTCCTATTTTGCTCCAAGTCCTACTCAAAACTTGGCAGCCTTTGGAGCCCACTAAAAAAAGGTGGAGTGTAGTATTCCCGAGTGTGATGAATGCTGTGTCTACAATCCAAAGAGACCTGCCAATTTTGAAGTTACTTTCTTCATGGTAGGAAATAAAAGATGCAACAAATTGTCCTTGAATTTGTAAGTTAGAAGTGATGTCCCTGCATGCCCTAGACTCTTAAAAGCATCACTGATGTGGGAGGCTCCCGAATCTGGGAGGTTTACCTCCCACACTCTGGCATGTGGGTGCTTTCTAGAGTACTTGCTACTTCCTGATTTCCAAGTCTAATGGTATAGTGCCAATAATAAAGTGAACCAGCAAGATCTTCTGTGGAATGTCAGTATAATCAAGGTTGCTGCAGATTATATTATGGCAGAGATTAGGAAAGTTAACCCTAAAACAAGGCTCTGAATGCATACTGCTGACCTTTCCGTGAAAAAACAAACTAGTATTCTTTCTCACTGGGGATTGAAGAAGGTATTCTCTAGATTGGCAGCTGCATGCTAAATGCCAGAAGTGGTGGTCTTATTGGTAAAGATTCCGTATCCTGCATGACACCTATGATAGGTTAAATATATTGTAGTTCGTTGTCATCTGTCATGGGACTCCGAACGTTTAACTGAAACAAAGAAATACAAAGATCTCTGATCAAATGCAGAGTCACTTCCATTCCATACTTAATGGCCAAGTAAAGAACAAACACATAAAAGAAGGCCTCTGATATTGGTTAGTCAACTTGAGCCGGTGGTCAAGGTGAGTTTTTCTGTGCTGAGAAGACTTCCTGGTCCATTTGCTAAAGCGGAACAGAATTGCGCTTTGGGGGACATTCTAGAACCATTCCAATTTTCTTCAAAACGTGAGCCCTTGAAGCATCAGTTCCAATTCTCTTTTTGAGGCAGGACATTTTTATTGTTAGAGACATTCTTTATCTAGAAATCCAGGTTTCCTTAGGAGAACTGGGGTTCCAGCCCAAGACACGGAGATGATAGAAAAGGGGGATGTTCAGGCAGCAACCACAAGGAGGGTCAGCAATGGCTGCTCAACTCCTGTGGGGTTGGCTTCCTTCTAAAGACGCAATATCCACCCAGATTCTCAAGTCATAAGAAAAAATTACCTTCACTGAAGTGGATTCTTCTGCCAGTCTGCACATTTTTGCACCTAGAGTGACTTACGAACTGTCAAGGCAGTGGGGCGGGGGAGAATAGAAAAAGGTCCTAGGGCCTAGGTTCAATAAGTCTCTTACTGTGTGTGTATCAAGGTATAATTACCAGCTTTCCAAGCCAAGAAGCTTGTTCCTGACTCCATGTCTTTACTGCTTGCTTGAATTTTTCTTGTTGACCATAAATGAAGTGCTTGCAATGAAACCATTGTCTATGGCTCTATTCACACATTTATCCCTTGGACTGTCAGCAGCAGATAGAACAGGGATGAGGTTCACAAAGATCTACCTAGAGGAAAAACCCGTGCTTGGGAGGTTCGTGATGCAGGAAGCTTGTTCTTTTGACGAAGACACCAGCCTTTACTTTTTACAGAGACATGACATGCCAATGAGGTTATTTGAAGAGTGATGAGCAGCTTGCCACAAGGAGGTGCTCAGAGTTGATCCCTGGATGGCATGAGTGGCTCCAGGCTATGGAATGCTTTTCTGAACTTCCTTCTGGTTAGGTTCTTGTGTTGCAATGCTTTATGACTGTTTCTCCCATCTATGTGAAAACATGAAAATGTGGCTGGTGTCTGTGTGGTTCATGAGTCAGATGTGGTAATGCTGTCTTCAGAGGCTACTGAATGTCTTTTCAGTTTACTTGAGCTTTATTGTTCCCTGATATTTGGAGGAAGGGAACTATGATGCTAGTTGAAAGACTTAGAGAAAAGGAGGAAAGCAAGATTTTTTTTTTAATGGAAAGTCTGTTCTCTACTTAGGGAAAGATATAGAACTTTTCTGCCTGTTTTGTATTTAACCATGGAGTATTGGTCCTAGATGGTGAAAGAGGCTTGTGGTGTTTGGGACAGCTGGTCATCGGAGATTCCCGTACTTTGAGACATGCTGTTACTTGTGAGTTGATCAAATGTCCTAGAATTTCCTAGACCAGACCCAGGGGTCACTGTGAGATGGTGTGGCTGAGTAAGGAGTTGAAATTCTGAGTGCTGGCAGAACTGGGCTGAAAAGTCCATTCATGGCAGTTGAAGCTTCACAGGCTCTTTGCAGAACCGGAGAGAGGAGGCACCTTGGCTGGCCTCTCGTTTGTAGGCCATGGGCCAGGCTATGAGTAAACAGATGTATCATTGGATAAAGGTCCCATGACAAATGAATGTTGGCAACTTCAGGACAAAATTGCTTCAATGAAGCTTGAAAATTAAGCACATCCCAGTGAGAGGATTTTTTGGGTCATAGAATGGTTTAAAAGGCGTCACAACCATTTTCTGTTCTCTAAATCCTTTTATTTGTAGAGAATTAAAGATGAGACGTTGTCACCTCGAGTGTCTCTGGCTATGGCTTAAACCTTAGAGAATCCTTGTGTTTGGTGCCTTTTTTTCAGAGAGGTGGCCTAGGCCACCTGTTGATTGGATGGCATCCAGGTAACTACTTACCCCAAGGAATGAGTCTATTAAGTGTCTAGATTGGGAACTACATGGCTCTGTAAACCTTGCTTGTGCTAATGAAGCATGAGGCCTGTCATTGCTACAGCCAGGTACTGTGTTACTGAGGACCAGGGGATACTTCTGAGTCTGTGTGGTACTTGCAGAGAATTAGTACTCTTCAGGCTTCTTTGGTTTTCCTTATTTCTTCGTGACCTGTCCTTTGATACAGGAAGATGTTACACAAATTCCTCCATAAAAATAAAGAATTGGTGCCATAACATCTCATCACATTTGAGGTCCTTCAGAGACTAAGATTCTCATATTTGATTTCTGCTCAGTGACTGAGCTGCATCTAGAATCCAGCCCCTCTGAGCTGCAGAGCAATTGATGGTAGCAGTGCACCTGGAGATGACACCTCATCACCAGGTGGCTGGGTACGAAAATCTGACTGCAGAGGTGTCTCCGAATGGAGCCTCTGGACTTCCAGAGTTTTCTTGCTGGGGCAAGCTTTGGAACAACTAGGACAAATACTTGAGCTGCCCTTTACGTCTTCCTTTGTTCCTGTGAGGCCTAAAGATGACTTCATTCTACATTAATGTCTTTCACAACTTCTTCCTGGACCACCATGACCTTGAATAGTCCAGTCTGTTATCTGTCAACTAAATTCTACTCCTTCTCTCTTTGCTTCAAGAAGCTTTTCAAATCATAATTCACGAGGCTCCTAGCTATCAGGAGGCTTAAAGACAATCTTTAGTATGAGGCCACCAACATGTGTTTAGGGGATAATGACATGCATAAGTGTAAATATTGCAGGATGGAGCCCTTATGTCTGAATGCTTGGAACTTGGAGACCTGGGACCATTTTGGAGCCAGAGGTACATCTCATATACATCCTTTACATAAAGCACAGCAGTTGAGTCACGTGAGATCGCGATGAGATCTGCATTGTGAAAGCTGACACGTGTCCTGGTGAACGTGAGGGAGATGGCTGTCCCCAGTCTCTGCACCCACATCGAGAGAGCTTTGATGGTTAACCCTTTGTTTTATGGAATGTATAACTCAGAGACGACCATTTCTTTCCTTTTGGGTGGACTCATACTGCCGGAGGAGTTCTGGGTCCTTATTCAGATGTTATGTGGTTCATAATTGGCTTGTATGCAGGGCAGGCGAGTGGAGGAAGGCATCCTCCCCTATTCATGACTGAGAGAGAAATTTCTCAGCAAGTATCTGGACTGACCTTTGAAAGTGAAATGTTCCTCACTTCAGTCATATTTCCAAAAACCCTCCTGTGTCCTGCCCATGTTTAAAGAACCTGAGAGGACCCCTCTGGGTTATGGGAAGGATGCCTGTTTATGCAGAAATGGTTTTTCTATTGATCACTAAGTATATTTTCTCTATCTAATAAGCTCTAAAGCACCCAACCATCTTACCAGGAATTGCTACTCCCGTGTTAGACCAGAGCAGAGTGGGCGTTGCCCGAAGGGCTTTGTATGATGGAAGAAAAAATGCAGCTGGGCTTGCAGTACATCCATGTCAAATTCAGGTCAGAGCAGATGTTCAGTAAGTTTAGCCCCTTTAAAGCATATCCCATTCCAATCTTTTCAGGCATCTTGAAGATATGGATCAGTGGGAGATACCAATGAAATTATCATGGTGGATGTTCCCTATTTCCTTCAGTCCCTTGTTTTATTTATCATTTTACCATTGTCCAGTAATTCTTGGGAATATGATCTTGTGGGAACCATGGATGCTTCCCACAGATACCACAGATACTGACTTGAGGCATGTGAAAAACAAACTTTTTTTTTCAAACCGAATGGGTTTGCTTTCTGTTAACATGAGAGAGAACGTGGGATCTATAGCTATTAAGATCTATTTTGGCTTCTACTCAGGTATAAAATACCCTGACAGCTGCAGTTTGACTACAGTTACTCAGAATATTTATACTTTATCCAGATTAGTCATCTGTAGAAACTAGAACTGCTTCTTTCAGAAGAACAAGAAATTCCTAGTGCATTTAGTAGACTTCCAACAAATATTGGCATTTTCCTTAAGGTCCATGGCTTAAACAGCAGTTCATTCCTCTGCATACAGACCCGGGTTTCCTCCCATAGACAAAATAGAATGAAATAGCCCATGCTGTAATGCCTTGTGGGAATGGTGTGAGGAGATACCCATGAGATCTTGGGTCACAGGATGTTGAACTTCCCCCTGGGAATTTCTGAGCTAAGAGGTGCTTCATGACTCCTTGGTCCTCTCTCCTTTAAGCTCTCCAGGAAGCAACTTGGTGACGGACCACACCAAGTCTATGACTTAAAGGATCTTGAGATCCATTCCCAGTTGGATGATGAACATGATCTGGGATGAAGGTGAGGCTTTTGTCATTATAATCTTCCCAAAGAACAGGAGTTGAGTAACTCATCCTGTAGGCTTAGTGGCAGTTGAAACAATGCAACCTACCTTACTGCCTTCCTCAAATGATCAAAGAAAGTTCGGGACTGTTCTTTCCAATCACCAGTATTATCCAGTGAGTTGAGTGATGGCTGTTCTTCCCACTTTCCTTTATTTCTTTTCCATCTGCCAGGGGTGGAGAAAAAGGATGCCATGTCCACAGCAAACTTTGCTCTGTCCTTAAGGAAAAGTATTTATCAACTTAGGTTGACAATAAAGATCAAAGAACTGTCAAGTTTTGTAATGTGCTTTAGACTTGCCAGACAAGTTAAAGAACACCAATCTGTAATATGAAAAGAAAGGCACACGTGAGATTGGGTGTCTGCTAGGGCAGGCTGTGGGTGGCCCTCAGAACTTTCTCAATTTCGTTTTTGTAGTACGAGGTGAGCAGTGTCTTTAGTTGCAATTAACTACCATTACCGTGCAATAGTAAACCCAGGGAGCTGATGATAGTTTGACTCAAGGAACAAAAGTTTCATTTTCTATGTCACCTGAAATTTGAGGATGATACAGGGTATGTGAAAAGCCAAGTGTCTGAGTTTGGGTTCTCTAGAAGCAGGCTTGGAGATGGAAACTTAGATGCGTTAGGTTTACAAGGAGTGCACTTGGGACAACACCAGAAAGGAAGTGAAGAAAGCAAGATAGGGCAGAGGGAGAAGCTGAATTATGTTTCTGTAGCAGCAGCTTCAGCTAACCCCACGAGGAGCTCTGGAGCTGGGCTGGCCCTCCAGAGCCACCCTGAATTGACCTATGTGGCTGCGCCCCTGGATACCTCAGACTAGCTGCTGAATATGGTTTCCCCTAGGGAAGGGGCATAACCTTGGGTTAGGCAGCTCCCACTGGGGCCAGGGCCATTCCTAGAGAGAGATGAATATCTTTGGCGCTTCCAGTCCAGGGGTTATCGGTGACATAGCACAGCGCACACCTCAGGAAAGATGTGTATTATGTGTCCATCTGGGAACAAGCAGATCTTGGCAGAGTTCTTTTTGTCCTGGGCTTCCGTTGTTATCCTCATCTGGTGAGCTTTCCTTTACATCTCTGCAGGACTGTGAGTTCCTCAATTCCAGAGCTGCTGACACCTCAAGAAAAGCTCAGGTGATGAGCTGTAGAGTTGGAAGCAAAGCTCCTGGATGAAGCCCTAGTTTGGTTCATGCTTTGGATATTGACACAGGAAGCAGCCAGCGGCAATGGAGGTGGTTGTACTGAAAAGGTGATGTCAAGGGCCTTGGAGTGGTTTGGGAGCCCTCTGTACCATTTCTAGCGGGACATCCCAATCTTTTTTTGCTAGGGTCTTGTTTTTCATTTGGGGAGTCGCTGTAGCTATGTGAGGCTCCTCACCTGTTGCCACACACTAAGTGATGACATCAAATGAACTGAGTGGGTTAATCACGTCTCAGGAATGCCTCACTGCTCACCATGAACGTCGCTTCCTCCCTGGGGACTATCTCATATGAGCTAGTGGTCAATCTTTGAAAGGTTTACTCTGCCTACCTCACCTCTTCTGGAAGAAAAATTACCCAGAAGTCCTGGGTCTTCCATAAATATCTTGAAGCATAGTTTCTTGAATACCTGCCTATCTTTACTTAGTGTCAGGAAAGTCTGGGTAATTTGGGAGACTGCTAACATAACTGGAAAGTCAGAGCAAGCCCTCACCCAGAAATCATCAACGCTGAAAATCTATCTATGCCCTGAGCAGAGCTCAGGGGCCTTTGCTTGTGAATCAGGATATCAGAATGACCCATCTCTAATCAAGCAGTCTCTGTATAGATAGATGACCATAAATTGGTTTTCATTGTCCTTGCCGAGTGCAGGGCTTTCTGCGCTTGTGACCCTGGAGTGTTTCATCCACCTTGTACTCTGGCTAGAAAGAGTACAGGATGTACAGTGTGGCTGGTGCAAGAGGTAGATGTGGTGCCCATTGGTAGATGTTACTTGGAAAAGTAGGTTATGGAACTGCTGACATTCAGGCTATTTGACCAGGATGCATCTTCTCTGTGATAAAGCTTGGAAGTATCCTGGGATTGACAGGAGGGCTTGGCCAGAGTAAGGGTGCTTTACTAAAGCTGTATCACCTCTACAAAATGCCCTCACTGAAACACCTAGATTAGTGTTTGGTGGAATAACTGGGAACTGTAGCCTAGATAAGTTGACAAACTGACCATCACAAGGTCTAAATACCTTACTTCTGGGGAAACTGAGTCCAATGCTGGAAATAAAAAATCCTGTTGTGCAATCTGACTTTTTTCTATACTAGTTCTTTGAAATCACCAGGTAGTTTCATCACCAAGATGTTTTTTTCCCAAAGCAGAAATTCCCACAGGTATCCAGTCTGACCTCATGTAGCAGAACCCAGGATGGCTACTCGTATAGCATATGCCAATACAAGGTACAGGGACAGGCTTCAGGTCTGCATGGATTCATGAATTCTTCTCTGGATTATTTCATGTGCTGCTGTAGTCTTGTCAGTTCTATAGGCTTCCGTGGATCTGGAAATGTGGATGGTACAATGAAGTTTGAGGAGGAGACATTTGGTCTCAAATTATATCTTACTGGATGTCTTTATTATCACCTGATAACAAAGTCCAACTCTTGGTGTGGGGTCTAGGTCACAACCATGGGTAATTCAGAGTAAGTGAGGGAAGAGAAGATGTTTCCTATGGAAAGGATGTTTCTATTTATGTAGGGAATACCTATACATTTAGGGCTTGCCTCATATTTGGCCTTGAAATATTGGCCCTGGGCAATCTCAACTTGCTGGTGAAGGGTTGGTGATATTGGGACAGATGGTCACTGGTGATTCTTGCCCTCAATATGTAGTGCTATCTGGATAGAGAAAGCAACCTGCATTATCCTAGGGCATGTGCAGTGGCCTTCACTTGGGCCTCAAGTTATCAGAATGAACCACACAGGCTCATGTCTAATCAAGCAGTCCATCTTCTGGATGGACGACCTCAGAGCATTAATCCTTGTTTTCCGTGCTGTCTGGTCTTTCTGTATTTGGTGACAAGGAATGTTGCCCTCAATCCTCCTTGAGCTTGCTTGCAGGATGTATACATCCATCCTGTGCTCTGGCCAGAAGGCGTGGGCGGCTGCAGCTGATGGGAGAACTAGACAAGTTGAATGAGCTGCTTGTGTAGATGCCAGCTTGGAGGGTTGGTCATGGATCTGCTGAAACCTGACCTATTTGATCAGGGTGCATCTTCTCCATGGTGATGCCTGGAGATGTCCTGTATATGTAAGAGGGACCTGTTCAGGAGGAGTGAGGCTTTCTTTTGATAAGGCTGTGGTTCACCTTCCATTGTCTTCCCTAATCCTAGTCAAGTATTTGAGCATCTTCATGTGCTAGCCCCTTTCTAGGTGGTTGTGGAGCACAGGGAGAAGAATGAAAGTTTCTTGTCCCGTGAGGGGGGATCCTGGAGGCAGACCAGGTAGTCTATTCGGGTTTGCTATCAATGTGGTCTTATGCTGTGTTCTGAGGCCCCCCTGCGTTGGTTGAACTCTCTTCTTCCCCATTAGATTGTGTTGCTTTGTGAATGCAGTCTCCTGCTTTCCACTGGCCCCGAGCTGCGCATAGTCTAACTCTCCTGCAGGTCTGTTTCTTGCATGTCCATGAGTAAGCTTTTTCAGGAGCCCCTTAATACCAGGCAGTGTGCCTAGTCTGGTCCCGAGGTGGGTAATAGCAGACCAAGACACTTCAGTTAGTGTCCTAATTTTCCTCTTAGGATGCAGCTGTTGAGGAGGACACGGGGACAGTGACAGGCTCTGTCTTTCTCACTCCAGCTCTCTGGACCTCATTTGGAACACGGAATATTTTCGTGGTTGTATGCAGTATCAGGCTACCTGCTCTGTGCCACCAGATCTAGTGTACTTGTGTCTGGTTATTGTCACCTTGGCTGCATCTCGCCAACATGACAAGCTCCTCTTAGTAGGCTGGGTACTCCCACCGCTTCAGCTCCATCAGTGTTGCTACAAAGGGCAGCAGGAGCTTGTAAGAACTGACACTACAATGGGATCGAAAGGATGGCTGAGAAAATGGTGGTGGGAGTAGGCAGCAACTGATGGATGGAGGGCATCAGAGATGTTAGACACTATGAACAGGCTTACCTTTAATTCTAGGTGCTCCAGGGCCCTGAGGTTCTCCATCAAGAAGGTCAAAGACTTGACAAAACTTGAGGTTGCTACTGAAGACATCTCCTGGTAGGTGTACAGGGGGTGGTTTCTAGTATCTGTTGCAACACAGCTTCGTGGCTTCCATCAGTGGCAGCCAGCAGATGAACAGGCGTACGATCAGCTGGATGGGCAGGAATAAGACAAATACAGCTCCTGGAGTTGGCACAGTTAGCTCATTGGGGTCTAAAGTATCTTTGAACCTTATCAGGTACAGGAGGAACTCTGTAAGCTGAGGTTGCGTTCATTTGATTCAAACAACGGTCTTGTAATCTTGATCTGTATTGACTAGTGAGGCTCCATTACAGACAAATGACAGAATTTTCAGGGCAACAGCAATGTGGAGGCTGCAGAGGTGTCTCCCACTGCCAAAGTGTCAGGACCTCGTACTCTTCTTGAAGTTACCCTGCATGAAGGAAAATAATTAGTTTGCCAGTAGCCATTGAGACTAAGACATTAATTTCGTGGGTAATCTGGTCTCCTGAAGCTTTAGAGTCTGAATTTACACTTGTGAGGTCCTTGTCCATGCTGGTCTGCTGCTGCTTTGTGGAAGGAATGCAGAGAGTGAACACAAAGCTTAGCACGGAAAAGGAACCTGGGCAGGACCACAGAGCTTGCTGTCTTGGGATCTGAGTCCTGCACATCAGACTTGGTCTCCAGTGGAAAGAGTGGGCAGGTTGGTTTCCCAGTCACAGCTTTCTATGTCACCAAGTGGCCTCTGTATTGACAACGTCCCCAGAAAGAAACGGGGAAAAGTCAACTTACGTTCACTGTCTATGTGCACACTTTTGAAGGCAGCAGTGCATGGCAGAGAAGGGTCTTTGGGGAGGTCTTCTAAGAGATCGTTGGAAGACGTCTTATCTCTTTGCTCTGGGCAATGAGCACCAACAATTTGGATTGGGCTTGTTCATCTTTGTGCTTCTTCGGGTCATGAATATTTCAAAATCCTAAAGGTTTTACCTGTGCTCCTGAACCAGATACCAAAGGCTGCAAATTGCTCAGATTTTCTTTTACAAGCTTATTCTGTGTTTTTCAACCTCAGTACTGTTGACATTTTAGGCTGGATGGTTGATTCTTTGTTGGGGGCTTGCTGTGCATGGTAGCATTTTTAGCACCCTTGGCCTCTTCTTGAAGCTAGTAGCACCCTTCCACAAGTTATGAGGACTAAAAAACATCTCCCTATGTTGCAGAATCATGAATATAATAGACTGTCTCTGTAGGCAAGAGTGCTCTTGCCTCTCACGAAAGTTTATAGCACTACAGCCCCTCGGTCACTCACGGACCCTTCTGGTCTTGCTGGAGGGGTTTCCTGCAAGGCAACTTGCTGGGCTGCCCAAGCCCAAAGGGCCAGCCAAAGCTCTCACACGGTCAGAGCCTACTGTGGTGTGGGGAGCCTGCCTGACACTCAAGGGGACCTGAAACTGAAGGGAAAAGCTTGTGTCCTCTACGAAGGGAACTAACCTACTGGAACTGAGTAGAAATATCAGTCTTTTGCTGGCTCCTCCCTGCCATCTTTCTTTCTGCTACTGTCTGGGTAGTTGATGGGAAGAAGCCTGAACAGGGTTAAAACAACTCCCAGCAGTGCCCACCACGGGGCTCAAGCACTTGCTGACCTCAGGGTTGCAGTTCAGTCATTTGCCGGTTGATGGAGCCAGTTTGACCTTTGTTTCTGTTGCTGAAGCAAATTTGGAACTTACCTGTCTCGGTACAATTCACTGGCCCACTGGAGTTTTTGGAACCTTGAAGAGACTGGCTTGAAAATGGGGTTGGACATGGGATTGTCTTTCCTCTTAAAATGCCATCTCGTAAGTCAGATGTCCAGATGTTGGGCAGGTGAATTCCTCTTTGACACCCTGCCTATCACTTTGGACTCTGGGAGTGGTCATCTCCATGCACCTGTGTATATGAAAGTAATTTTACATTTCAAAGCAGTGTTTATTTTTACACTGTTTGACTGTTTATCCTTGGACGTATAAAGTGAACTTCTCGGCTTCTGTAAATATGCTCTACATACCTCTAATGTCTTATCATATATACGTTGTACACAGTACTGGCCTATTCTGTAAATGGATGTATTGTACAGAGAATTTGAATGTCTTTTATGTCTTTGGTATCATTGCATGAAAGTGGTGTAATTGGAAAAAAAAATAGCGTAGTTGGGGGCAATATCGCTAAGCTCAATCTTTCCTGGGAACACTAGAGGGTATCCTGCAAGACCTCTTCCACTAATCAGACAGTGGGTGGAGTATTGGATGCTGCTGATTTGAAGTTTCCATTGATTCCAGAAAGTGGGGGGAGTTTGGATGGCCTTGGTCAGAAGCTGGGGGAGTTCCCCAAGAGAACAGGCCCTCTACCTCCTTGGGAATTGCTCTAAACTTAGCTCTTAAGGCTTCTGATAATTGTCTTACTCTATCCCCTCTCTCTTTGGGAAATCCCTTTTTGCCTCTTGAGTTGTCCTGCAAATTGAAGCTCAAAGTCATGTCCTCATGTTGTATATGCCAGTATGGGCTTCTCGCTACTTAACATTCTGAATCTGACATTTGTGTCCTTGTGTGGGATGCCGTTCAGTTACATTTAGCTTGTCTGGACTGAGGCTGAAAGAAACAAATCTGTCCTGAGCCACTGTGATGTGTATACCTGGAGGTGGCATGAGTGACTGCCCCTGACCGTAACCACCTTGTTGCTGATAATCACCCTTGGATGATTTCTGACCACCTTCAGGAAATCTCTGGAGACTTAAATTCTCAATCCCTGGTTGGTGTCTTAGAAAAGTAAAGTTAGTTGTACAAAAACGCTTTTCTGATTTCCAACACTGACCGGTGTTTCTGTAGCCATTCTCCTTAAACCTCCAAGAGATGTTTTCTTATGGCATAATTAGAAATCCATAATGCCTGATTCCTGTCCATCCCTGAAATCCTTGCCTGTGGTAGAAGGACTGGATAGGGAAAGAGAATTTAGCATGTTGGATAGCTGGCTATGGGAGACCTCAAAGACATGCTGTTAGGTGTGGGCTGATCGAGTGTCCTGCAGGGACCCCACACCAAGCATGGGGGCTGGTGTGAGGTAGGCGTGGCTGGGTAAGGGGTGCTGGCAAATCTTGGGTGATGGGAACTGGGCAGAGTTGGAGCTTCACTGGCTTTTTGCAGAAGCAGAGAGGGGAGAGAGCACAGCCCTTGGCCCATTCTCTTGTTTGATGTGCTGGACCAGGCTGTGAGTAACAGGTGAATTGTTGGATTGATGTCCATGACCAAAATGAATGTTGGCAACTTCATAAGTGTTCCAGTGAAGTTCTCTTTTGGCATTAAGCAAAGCCCAGTGAGACTTTTGCGGGGTGAGGTGGGACGGGAGGAGTTCAGAAGGTTTCCAAAGAAATTGGCACAATTTATTCTCATTTCTCTAAGTGTCTTCAAGCTTCAATTCTCTGAGATTGTTGCCTCTTAAGTATTTTGGCTTTAAACCTAAGGAATACCTAATATGTTAGTTCCCCTCCCTGAACGAGGCACCTATGTTCTCACGCTTTCTGGTGTTTTGGTTTTGTTTTGTATGCCTCCCCTAGCTGTATTCCTGCTCTTTGCAGGTAATTTGGGAAATATTTAGTTGATACACCTGTGAGAGATGATGGAGAATGAAGCCTGTTCTCTTGTGATTATTTTGTAACAGATCAGAGCCATACCAAGTGTGTGGGATCTTCCCCGCATGTGTAGCACTGGCAGGGAATTAACATCCTTTTGATTTTTTTCTTTTACTGGTCCTTGGTACAAGAGAAAGATCTCAAGTCACTTCAGGTGATTCAAGAAATGTTGCTTTGGGGCTGACCCCATGGCCGAGTGGTTATGGCCACGGTTCAGATCCTGGCCACGGACATGGCACCGCTCATCAAGACATGCTGAGGCAATGTCCCGTAGAGCACAACCAGAGGCACCCACAGCTGGAATATACAACTATGTACTGGGGGGCTTTGGGGAGAAGAAGAAAAGTATTGCTTCAAAGGTGAAAAATAAATGTTACCTTGCAAGGGTTTCAAAATAGATTCTGAACGAGAGCTGGGGCTGCTAGGCCTACAGGGGGTCTCCCTCTCTGAAGAGGCTTTGCCAGTGGTGTCTGACAGGTGAGAAGGGCCCTTAGGATCTTTCCAAACATAGCTTCCGAGTTGGAGATTGCTGCAGAATGAAGCCGTTGACAGGGCTTCACATAGAAACCTATAAATAACAACGTTCGGGGAAGCTCCATTGTGATGGGTGTGGTCTTTAACACGAATTTTTCAAAGCCTGCTTCTCTCGACTTCGGGCTGAGTTACTGTTACCCTCTTTTTGCAATATTTAATTTCTGGTCATATATGAATTTCTCCAAAGCTTTAGTCCATCTTTATAGGATTGGAAATTGGTGCAAATTCCCTTGGCATACTTGCTATACTGACAAATCCTTGTAGTAACGCAGGTGGTGTGCACAACCAAGAGTGAAGGATAAATGTTTTTCAGCTTTTCTCTAGCAAATCAATCTCAGTTCCAAAAAGCCAGAAGTTAAATAATTGGGTTGTCAAGGAATTTCTCAATCTTTTATGCATCTTACGTGGACAGCCTCCTAAATCAAGGGAGAGGATAGGGCAAGAGTTATTGAGGACAGCCTGTGAACTTAGTCACTAATCATCACTAAATGATGAGTTCTAAACCCTAGTGACTTTTTTTTTTCTTGTCCAAGATTTCTGCACTTGTGCCGAAATGATCTCATGATGTTAGTCTGAAAGCATCAGGGAATAACACTTCCTTTTTCTAAATCTCCTGGATTGAATCTGCAGTTGGACTGGGTCATCTTGCTCTCATTGGCCTTTCGTTGATTTTGTTTGCCCCATCTAGAAGTCTGAGGACACTCCAGGTTGAATTAGCCCAAAATGCTAGTCCTTGCTATGCTTCATTTTGATAAATGCCTAGTTTCTCCCGGCCACTTTCTACATCAGGTCCTGTTCACTGTCCAGGCCAGTGCTATTGGCTGACTGCTAGTCACTCTCTGGATAGGGTTCTCTCCCAGGATTCATATGTTAAACTCCAAGGCCAGACTTGTGGGAGACAGAGTTGCCCAAACCTCAAGGACAACTGTAGGTGAATTACCCGCTACAGACTTGTAGCTCAAGAACATCTGAGAATTTGCAGGAGACCACAGGCCTGAGGAAGGACACTGTTTTGAAGGCAGGCAGTGAGTGAGGCCACAACTGAGGCTAGAGGAAGAATGTGACCACTAATTGGAGGATAAGTGAGACCCGAGAATGGTAATCAATGTTCCAGAGAAGCAGGCAGAAGACAGGACTAAATACACACCCAGGGTCATTAGTGAGTGGGGTGGTCTTACTAATGTAATGTTGTACAGCCTTTGTTCACATTCATTATATCTCTGTCTTATGGCCTTATCTTGTCAGATAACCACTATGGCTTTCTGATGACATGGGCTTTATTGGAGTAGCTTAAGCTGTGGTCATCACATTGTTGTCATGCCACCATACTGGCTGCACTGCACTGTCTCCTGTGGGTGCATCTGTCGCTTTAATGTCACAAGTCTGAAAACTTATGTCTGGCTTCCTGTGGGTCACTTCTTTGGTGCTTGAGTCAGATTGCCATATCATGAGGGTAGATACGTCCTATAATAACTGTACTTTTGTTACCACACTGAAATTCTGATGTTTACAAGACTGGCATTGTTGCTGTTGCCTGGACTATGTGGACGCTGTGGAAAATTGTGCACTTATACCCTAGTGGACTCCAAATTGGAGCCTGCATTTTTGGGTTCTCCTGCATCACCAGACTTCATTGTGTATCTTCTCTTAGATATTTTCCTCTCAGCTGCGATCATATACCCTCGGTCACCACGGGATTTAATGGTGTGAAATGTCCAGCCCTGGCTGATACCAGGTCCAGGTTGTCTCTTGGTAATTCTAGGCACCAGAGACTTGATAGGACCTTTTCCCAAAAGATTCATTGATGGAGATACCTAGAAAGTGAACCTGACAATCCATTTCCTTCTTCCCCAAAGAACCTGGGGCCAGAAGAGAACCCCTTTCCTCCAACCTGTACATTCTTCCTTTGCTCTCTGATTTGGGAAACGTAGAGTTGAGAGACGTGGGAGATCAGAAAGGGTCACACTTGGCCAGGTGTGTCTCAGGTTTTAAGCCACATCCAGATCTCCAAGTTCTATACAAAAAGGGAGGAAGAGAAGGATGGCTTTGCCTTCTTTAGGAGGATCTGTCATTAAGCTTCAAACTCAGTCATTGCTTCCCCCAGCACCTTTAAATAGTCTTTGTGTTTCTCTGGTGTCCCTCCCAAGTTTTCCTGAGGCAATCTTGGCCCCCCACCTTTTGATCCTTTAATTTCACACATGCCTGCTAATTCTTTGAGGACTAGGAGTTTTGTGAGCTGAACCCTTAGGGTCTGGCTGCCTTTGCTAAAGGCTGAGCCTGCGGGAGGGAGATGTTAGCTCCTCTACTGCAAGGAATGCACACGGCCAAGCTGTCCATCTGACACAGCCCTTCTAGGATGTTAGGAAGGTAACACAGGTCGCAAGGCAGCTGTGCAAATAGTACGCACGAGGGCACAAGAGCATTTTGCGGGGAGCAGTACAGCTTGAGTCTTAAGTACGAACAAGTATTGGCCAGATAGGAAACTACAGTATCCACCTGGCTTTTTATTTTGGTATCTTAAAAGGATAATTTTACATTTTGCATCTTAAAAATCTAACCTTTGACTATTTAAGATTTCTGGAAGACTTTTTCTTAAATAGTTCAACTTCTCCAGGTGCCTTTTATTTGTTCATACATCATACACTCAAGTGTTAGCCAGGCTGTAACACATGCATGAGCTAGTTTTCCCAAATAGTTAGTAATTGTTACTTTCAATTATGACTCTTTAAATCTGCCTCTTTGGAGATTTTCTATCTGTTGGAGAGAATTGAGGAGGAACAAGGGTCAAAAGACTTATCACTATCCTTCTTAGAAGACTAAGTTCTCTCCAGTTTCCAAGCTCTAGTAACCAGAGGAAGCTGAGTCCTGGTCACTGACTTGTGTTTGGGGAGGGTGAGAAGATCTCCCTTCCACGATCAGATCCCTTGTTTCTCTCTGAAGCAGTATTTTTTTTTTGTCCCAAACGTGACAGATATCTGGCCAACTCGAGGCTGATTTGATGCCTTCCTCTGAGGAGGTGAAAATACCCAAGGGAAGAATCGGAGTTCTCCCTGGAGGCTCTGGAGGGGCAGTGCATGGCTCCAGCCTGTGGCTCCTCCTGCTCTGCACTGCCAATTCTCCCCTACAAGGGGCCCTGGCAGGAACCACTTGTGTGAGAAACTCCATTTGATAGATTTCTAAGCACTCTATTTACGACTAGCATCAACAGAGTAGGTAGCTATCAGTCCAAAGCCTTTCTAAGGAGTAAGCAAAATGAGTGCTTAGTGCACAATGACTTCCTTTGCTCCTTCTCTTCCCCCCAGGATGGAATTCTGGATCATCAGCTGCTGGCGTGTGGCCAAGTTCTCAGGAGAATCTGCGTAGTTGAGCTATAGGTTTTAGAGGGAAGCTGTTGTATTTCCATCTGGTTTTTACGGGGCATATGGACTGAAGTCCAGGGTGCCAGGCAGGGGACTCTGGGATTGTCTCTCATCATGGTCAAACTGAACCTGGACCCCAGAGGATGATGAATGAACCTTAAAGCCTGTGTGTCCTTGTCTCTGCTGATCCCCGTACGGACCATGGGCTCTAAGAAATTTCCAGGGACTGAACTGCCTCTACAGATGAGCAGACATTTGTAGGCCATGATACTTCAAGGCTAAAAGCATGTTTCAGCAGCTTCCTGAAGAACAAGTGGTTACTAAACACACCCTTCAGAATGTGTAGCCAACATGAGGTCCCATGTCTATGCTGGAAGTCCAGGAAGAACTCTTCTGCCAGGTGTTTGACTTAGAGTTGGGACTATTTTATAGCCAAAGACACATCTCACTGTCAGCTAAACTTACATATGTCCTTGAAATAAGCTTTCTCTTTGTAAATCAAAACCTGTCTTTCTTGTAAACATTGACATGTATCCTGGAGGATGTGGGGAAGATGGCAGATGTTAAGTTCTGTACCCATGTTGGCATGGATCTCAGAGTTGGCACTTTGTAGCATGCACTATGGCTCAAGGCACCAATCCCTAAATTTTGGTGACTTCGAGATTGGCTATTTCTAGTATTAGGCCACAAATGAGATTTCCCTGAAGACTGTATCCCCAGTCAGGACTCTAGAGGGGTCATATTTGCAGAGGCAAAAGGCATATCTCCTACCCATACCCATGCATCAGGTTGTATGCATCCAAGTGGTGGTCTGTTCTGCCTTTAGAGGTATGAAACCCTCCTCACCCCACTGATTGCTAGAAATCTTCCCCAGTTCTTACTATCTTCAAGGTGGATGGGAAAGCCTTTCACTGTACAAGTCTCCATTAGAACTGAGAAACTTTTTAAGCAAGATAGAATTTATTTTTTCATATTCAAGAAATCTGGATCTAAGGCTGGTACAGCGTTCTATAGTAAAGGAGACCTCAACTCCTCTGTGTTTCATTGTGGGTGGATCCTTATCCCAACATCACTTCATAATCCAAAATGACTGCAGAGGATCCAGCCAAGAAGGAAAAAGGAATAAAGCGCATTCTCTACCCACTTTGTAGACGTACCACTTATACCAGGTGAAAGAACATGCATCATTCCCAGGGATGGTCCCGTTGGCTGAACATCTTTTTTGAAATGTCCCCCCAAACACTACATTTTCTCTAGTCGGTTGCTTCTAACCACCAGTCCTGATCTTCCTCAGGAATTCCCGTTCCTGTGCTCTTAGGTGAAACTCAGCAGGTGCTGACTGAGGAAGAACACAGAATGTGCAGCTTCGGAGTTGGCTGTTGCACAGGAAGCTAAGAACAGGTGACTGTTGGAACACAGCCCTCTACTTTTTCTTCCTCAGAATATTGAGACATGGGACTCTGGAAAGGGCCGGTGTCTTTTTCTATAGGGTAAATCAGTGTTTTCATGAGGGAGGCAAGATAATGCCTGCCTTTGGCACAAGAAATAGAATCATGAGCACGTGCTTAGTGCCCCTGGAAACAATCATTGCTGGCGGTTGTGTACTCCCTACCCCAAATGGGAAATACATTAGTCCAAAAGCACAATATGAGATCATGCCCCCATGTGGTCCCCCACCAGGCCTCCCACCAGCTGGTCAGCTCCAGGGTTCTAGTCTGGGCAATTGACTCCAGTCCTTGTTTTCATCTACTCGACAAATAACTGACGAGGTAGGGGTGGCATCTGAAGGTGTCTCTTTCGTGGAAGTTTTGGTAGCTGGGACCATCCCCTGCTGCCTTGTGGACAGAACTTTCTGGTGGTGGATGGCAGACTCAGTGATCAGTTAAATTCATAATGCTCACAGCAGTTTGGCAGAGCCGCACTGGGTGTATTCCTGATGAAGGAAGTTTCTAGAAGCTGTCCTGAAAGATGAATATCATGGCTACCCCTATCCTGCACCTCCCAGCGTCTGAGGTGATTCCTTCCAAGGTGTGCCTGGGTTTCTGCTCTCCTTCCACTGTCACAGAATCAGTGGATCCCATTCTAGCAGCTACAACTCCATTCTTTCTGTCATCCTTCCACTCTACCCACACCTTTTGTCCAGAGGGCCAGGTGCAAGAGGAACAAAAGCATTTTCATAAAACTGAACCAGTATTAAGTCTGAATCCCCTAGGGCTGCTTTTGGCTGGGCTGCCAGCTGGAGGGTGTGCCAAGCAGGTGAAAGAGCATGCGTCATTCCTATGGTGGTCTGGGCAGAAACCTATGTTTCTCAAAGCAGGCTCATGTAGCCCCATAGGTCCATATGATACCCCACTTGTTCCCTCCTGATTGTTGCCCAGTAAGCTGCCAAGAAGAGGTAACCCCTTTGGGGGCAACTGCATCTAATGATCTAACTGCCTTACTGTGCTGTGTGGCCCAGGAAGAGGTGAGGGAAGCGGACTTACCCTGTCAGCTCATTGTGGAGTAGCTTCTGCCATGAGGGCACCTCGTTGTCAGACTGCAAATTGTCTGGAAAGCCAAATGCATGACACTGGGCAGTTTCTTGGGCCATGTGGGCCTGGCTAGAGCCAGCTGATGGGTAAGCTGAAAAAGTCGACAACGGTGAAGTACCGCAGACAGCCCCAACAGGGCTTTAAAAGTCCCAAGTGATGAATCAGCCAGGAATGGGTCCGGGGACCCTCAGTACTCCCTGTGATGGGCGCCTCCACCTCACAGCTTTGGCAGGAATCATTTGTTTTTGTGTGATTATCACTTTAGCAGTACAAACAGCTGGTCTCCAGCAGCTTGATTTCACTTGGCTCATCAGAGAAGATGTCCTTACCGTGGACATCTGCATGAGTACCCCAGACTGTCTACCACCTGTATCCACAGTACCCCACCAGGTTTATGTCCAGAACTTTCAGTCCCTCCAAGATGCTGGAGGCCCGGTGAGGAAATGTAACGTGTGAAAAGATCAGCGTAGAAAGGGCTTGGTTCATTCTCCTCTCAACTCGTCTCTCTGGCCCCTGCTGAAATCTAGATCCTAGATGGAAGGAATGACTGAGCTTTTATGTATGAGCAGAACCTCTTGTCCTGTGTCATATGGGAGAGGCTCCAGTGACTTCATGAATACTAACTTTAGGGATAAAAAAGTGACATCCAGGTGTAGCCTCCTAGGTCCTCTCTGCATAGGATGTACTTTGTTTCTAGATAACAAACCTCTAGAATCTACGTGAGAGATCTTGGTCTGAGGGAAGCTGAGGCACAAGCTTACTGAGGAGTCTTTTATACCCTACTAGTTATGTGGCCATAACAGGTAAAACAGGTGCAGACCATTGATCTATGAGTTCTCTGCAAAAAGTGTAGACAAACTGGTATACAGTGTCTCTGGGGTCGGGGGGCAGGGTTCAGAATTTAAATACTATAAATCACTAGCTGCATCCTTGAGAGCTTGTCTGGAGATCTTAGTGGGAAGCACAGATACTCGTCTACCTTTAACTGAAGAACCGTCCTCTGCTATCAGGGAAAGTTGTCGTCTTCACGGAGCATGAAAAATGAGGGAGGGGTGCACACGGAGCAGAGGGGAAGGAAGACGACACCTGCCTAGCCAGCCAGATCAGCCGAATCAACCCTGGCAATCAAAGGGGTGACAGATGTCACAGCCAGATTGCCCTCACATCCACTAGCTGCATCCTGATCTTGGCCAAGGCCAGTGTCATGGTTCCAGATACGCCTTAAAAAAACTCTTGCAGACTAGCTGCAAGTTAACCATATCCCTGTGTAACTCCCAACTTCCCTTTTTAAGTCAACAAAATTGGGGGCCACTGATATGCTGGTGACACAGCAGGAATAAGAATGAGGAAGTTTCTTCCTGTGTCCCACGAGGGACACCCCAAAATGGAGCATGGGGCCTGTGTAGGGTCATAGCTGGCAAGATCTCACATAATCTTCCCCAGGATGTCAAGTCCTCCATCAGGGAGACTTTCTCACCACCAGGATGTGCTACCTTGTGAATGCCTTCTCCAGCACTTGGAACAGGTTTGAATCGTGCTCAGCAGGGAACAGCTGAGTCTTTCTGTTCCATTCAGGGCCAATGCTGGTGCCTGATCCAAGGAGCTCCAGAAGGCTGAGCAGTGCTCCAGCTCCAGTCCTGGTCAGATAAAGCCCAGGGCAACTCTAACACCTGGTGTTGAGATGATCAAGAGGAGTTCTAGGTACAACTGGCAGAGACTCAGTGCAACTGGGCCAATGAGAGATTACTCCAGTGGGCTGGGCAGGTCATGCCTGGCACCAGAAATGTGCCTTCTACTGTGGGGATGGATCTGGCCAAGATGGACTCAATGGAGATGGATGATGAACAGATTTTCACTGCTTAAGGAAGACTGTGTTTCTGTGGTTTAGGGGAGATGATGCTGAGTAGCATGGTTCTTTCTCAAAGAAAAAATCAGGTGACACTCGCTTTTCTAACCCCCTAGGTAAGTTTTTAAGGGATATTGGGATCACGATTATTAAACTAAACATGGAATATCTATGCAAATTTTGTGGTCAGTGAGGGATGTCCTGTATTGATATTCTAGATACATTCTCAACTATAGTCTACCAGAATGACTGCAAAACACAATGAGGCATCAAGTACATGTAAATTGAGGCAAACAGGTGTATTTCTGGGATAGTTTTGGGTTTATCCAAGTATCATCATTGTTCTAGTTAGATTGATGTACCCTCGTGTCATTAAGTATCTCCTGGGTTGTCCTTACAAAGTAGGGAAAGAGTTTCAATCAGTTGGCAAAGGGTAAAGTTCTCTAGGAGCGTCATTCTGTGCAGTGGGCATGTTGTCTGGAGCTGCTTGTTTACCAGATCTTCAAAGGATGCGAGATGGTTCTCAGCTCCTTGTTGTTGAGGTTCTCTGGGAAACAATGCAGGGTGTTTATTAGGGAGTGTCCTTGAGATCCACACCAGCATAAGGGACATGGTAGGGGCGGGACTGGGTAGTAAAGAAAGAACTTGAGCTTCAAGTTTAAGTTGGTCTGACAGCCTTGGCTGAT
Organism: Equus quagga; assembly: GCF_021613505.1. Lineage (NCBI taxonomy): Eukaryota > Metazoa > Chordata > Mammalia > Perissodactyla > Equidae > Equus > Equus quagga. The sequence continues at coordinate 148,100,144 of NC_060269.1, read as the reverse complement.
CCTATAGGGGAGCTCTGGAGTTGATATGGCCCGTCAGACTTTTCACATGTTGGGCCCAAACCAGGCCCTTATACTCCCACATTGATTAGTCTTTGGGTATTGGCTGTTCCTAGAAGGGCATGACCTAGGCTGGTGAGATGGCTGTCTGCAGCTGAGACTGTCCCTGTTGGCTGACAGCACACTCAGAAGTCAGGACAGGTTGTTCTTTGAAAGGGGATCTGGTGGTGCATCTTTGTCTAACGCAATCTCTTCTTTGTGCCAAATCATATCTCTTTAGGTACGTTTAAGAAACAGTTTCTCCAAGGTTTATATGGCCTGTCTTCCTGAGAAGAAACTTAGGAGGAGCAGGGTTAGTTGGATAAACTAGAGTCTGTTGCTGAAGCTGGTCTCAGGGTTGTCATCAATATTCACTGTCTCGTAATGGTAACTCCTTCATCCTTTACCTCCCTCCACCACCCTATCTTGATTCCCATTCTCCTCAGCTAGCACTTCTGTTGGCCTGATTGTCTTATCTGGTGGCGTAATTTAGACTCTCATCCCTGAAAGGTCTGAGCCCCTGGTGGTTACCCTGTCCTTCCCAGGCTGAGGTTGCTTGCTGCGCATGTCCATTTATCATCACAATTGAGAAGTACCAAGAAGTGCTCAAGTGGATAACCTGTGCTCCAGACATTTTCCTCCTACACCCACTTTTGTGGCTTAGTAGCCCTACATTCTCTTGCTATCAAATACCTATGACAAGATGGTGACTCTTTCTTGCCTGCTCGTCTCAGGACACAAGGAGCCCAAAATGTCTCCTGGAAGAAGTAGTCTCCTCTTGGGCTCTGCAGGGCTAGAGCTCTTGGTCCCCAAAGTTGCAGAGATGAAAAGCACACATCCTTCACCTGGGTCATTGGAAGTAAAGGCGAGTGGGGCTCATCCTGCTTTTGCCCCCTGGTTCCAGATATTCTTCTGATTAATGATGCAGTGCCATATAAAAGCACTTGAACCAAAAGTGTATGCTGCATCCTGGAAAATGGCATTTCATCCTTAGAGCCTCGCCTCTGAGGTGGCCTTCTGAAAGCACAGTTGAAGCATCATTGAAATTCTGAGACAGCAGCTGATAGGTATAGCATAGAGATGCCGTCAGTGGATTCCATGGTCATGCTCATGCCTGCACTTTCTTCACTGTGAAGTGGATTCCTTAGTCTAACGTGATGTTATGTGGAATCCCATATTGGTGGATTGAATGCTCTAAGCTCTCTGATAGTGGGGCTGACAAAGCACTTGTGGGCAAGAAACTCATACCAGGAATATGTCTATTTTTCCTGTTAGAACCAAACACTGGCATTTACAAGATAACAGAAGCCCTCTGCGGTCAGCTGCTACCAAGTGGCCAGTTGACTTGCCATCATGAGGAATAGTGCTATATTGAGGGCTCAGCACTGATCACTGTTGCTGGCAAGTTAGATATTCAGAGGCAGTAGTAGCTAGATCAACCTCTCCGAGTAGAGTCCCTTACTGTTGTGCTCATGAACAGCAACTATCTCTGCAGCCATGGCCATTGTTCCCTTGGCCACTCCAGTGCTGTTTGCATGATGGACACATGAACAAGGGCTGTATGACATCAGCTGGCAAAATTAGTTTGTCTACTTGGTGGTTTAGTGTCTTTTCTGTGGTTGGTGTTCTCTGGAAGGCCTTATCTTGTGATGTAAAGATCTTCCCACTTTGTGCCCACTCCCACATGTCCATCTACCTACCCTCTACCCCAGACCTCCTTGCCCTCCGTCTTGCAATCTTTATCTCTTCAAATCCTTGTTCAGCTGGCCATGCCATTTGCCACTGCCTGTAAGTCATATATCTTCTAACCTTGGGCCACACCTCTTCCCACACAAAGTAGATGACCAAGTACATTGCTGGAAGTGCTGTCTACTGGGATGATTTTCCTTGTCATTGTCCTTCAAGGCCACCCTTGAGTGAGGCTCTGGAATAGCAGGCCCCCTTTTCAGCTTGTACCCACATACTGAGATGACCCAATTATAAATCCAACTTCTCTCTCATCCTCCTTCATCTATTTGTAATGAATCCCACATTTGGGCACAGGAGTGAAGTAAGGGAGGGGTGCTGGTACAGCAGTAGATCCGTGGGGGTCTGCCAAACCTCAGATGTAAGCAGGTATAAGATTACTTGTGTCCTCTGGTCCTCTCGTGCCCAGTCCCATATGTGCTACTTCCAAAGCGTGACAGCTTGTCATTGAGCCTGTCAAACCTTATGCCTTTGTGAGTCTGACAGAACCCAGCTAATGATGGGCAGTTATGGCTGCATGGCACATGATACTCCGTGGTGAGGCATTCCCTCTTTACCTGGGCCCAGTCATATGCTAGGAGTTCTTTTAAAAAAGAAAATTCTCTGCTGCAGGTGGCCTAGCCATGTTCCAGAATCCCAGGAACCTGTGTTCTTTTCACATTGGAGCACTTCACAGCGTCTACGTGGCATCATTTTTTCTCCACCGCTTATTATAACCCAAGTACCATAGAGATTGCTGGGTTGTGTGGCCCAAGCTTCAGATGATCCTGTAAGAGCTCTGGAGCTGAAATTGCCTGAGTAAATGTTCCATGTTGGGTAGAAATATCCTGGCTTTTATATACCCGTTTATAGGTCACTGGATGTGGGACATCTCCTGAGGGAGTGATCACGGGCAAGATGGTTCTCTGCAGCAAGGATACTACCTGAGAGAGCTGACAGCTGTCTGCAGCTAGCACTCCCAGCATCTCGGGGTCTCACGTCCTTCTTTGAAAGGAGGATGCCTCTGAGTGCTACCATCCATCAGGATTTGCTATAGTCCTAGACTCTGCACCTTATATCCTTTGTGGGAACACCTCTCCTACTGATCTCATACCAGTCCTATTTCTCTTCCTACAACTGGCTTTTGTAACCAAATCTACCAACACAACTCACGCCAGCAGTGATGAAGCCAGGGACAGGTGCTTGGCTGTGAATGTTCACCAACTCTCTCCTGGCCAAAATGTTCTGGAGGGAAGACATCTAATTTGAGGAGTTTTCTGGAGCGTTAGGGTAAGGATTGCTTTCTAGAGACTTTTCCTTTGGGCTGAACAGTCCACCATTTCTAAATCTGTTGTATTTTTCTTGATGTTCTATACAAAGGAATATGCATTGTGGTGTCAGAATGTGATGAATTGTTGGATCACAGGAAACCTATTAATGAAGGATGGAGTCCATGCACCCTGGGACAGTATCTCCAAAAACAATAGGGTTTAGTCTATCCTCAGCAGAGCAGGAGGCAACAAATAGCTCAGAAAACAAAACTCTGTAGCTGCCAGAGGATTCCCCCCTGACTACAGGAGATTCAGAGGCTCCTTTCTTCACTGCATGTTTTTGACTTTTTTCTCCCTATAACTCAGTTGTCACCCCCTCTCTTCTTTTTGCCACCTTCTCCAGAAGCTAGCCTTTTAAAGAATGACCTTTCAATTTATGTATACTATAGACTGTGCTCTCATCTGCCAGGCCGCTTAAGTATGTAGAGCACTTCAAAGGGTCTGTAGTTGGTGGGGATTTTTAGATGTAATAAGCACCAGTGTAATGGGACATCTCAGTGGTAAAGATGCAGTAAACAGAAGCCATAACTTTATCAGATTTTGTTCACTCATGATTACTAATGTGAAACTTTATAAGCATGAGTCTCTCCAATATCAGATCCAAATATCCCCGCTGATGGGGGTTGTCTCCCCATTCATCTGGGACTCAAGTCATATGTGAACTTCTTTGCTGTTTAGTCAGTGAGACACTGTGAATTTTGCTTATGGCCTTCAAGATCTCTGGGATAAGAGGAGGAAACACCAAATGGTACTGAGAAGCAGTGGTCAGTGTGACAGGAGGAAAACCAAGGAGGTGTTCTAGGATTCAACTCCAGAAAGTGGTTCCTGGAGGAAGAAATGGCCAACCTTGTAGTGTTGCTGATAGGTGAAATAAGAAGGAATAGAAATGGTTGGTTTTATCAACACTGCACAGTTTAGGGTTATAGGAAGAAACACTTGATTTGTGGAGTTTGAGAGGAAAGAGATGTAATAGGTTTCAGAGAACATGGAACGAAAACTAGGCACGGTGAACTAGATGACTTTTGTGGAGTGTTGTTGTAAAGGGGAGCAGAGACAGGCACAGCTAGAGGAGGATGTAGGGTTGAGAAGGGATGTTTAAGGAGGAATGGACGAACGACAGCACAGGTTGGGATCAAGGATGGCATCATTATGAGCCCTTCCTTGGAGTCATTGGCTCCACGTGTTATTTAGGCTCTGACAGAGAGAGAAACAACTAATGCATCTTAGCATTTGCATCTTCTGGGCCAATTGGTACATGCTTCTCCCAGCGTGTTACTGTCATCCCACTAGGGTGTTTCCCCTATACTGCCACCAACTGTGAACGTAGGTTTGAATTGACAAACTCATGAGATATAATGGGTTTAATCTAACGTTTACTAAGCATTTTAGAAGGACGTAATGGAAGAAATAAAGCATACATACTATTTTAACTTCATTGGGGAGGCTAGAAGCTACCCCGGGGCACTTATTTTGCTTCTTCATCCACGTGGGGTATATACGGCTTCTTTGGTTAAGAGCAAAGATATGTGTGACCCACCTTGAACAAGGCCTCCATTCTCGCTAATCATTTATATAATTCTAGTCACCTACCCAAGCCTTGCATGCTGACTCATTGTTCTCTCAGTACAGACCTGGTCCACAGACCAGGCTTTTCCTACTAAACAGACTTAAGATATGGAATGCTAAGTCCATAGTTCCCAAGAAAACGATACTATGAGACAACAGAGCTGGAAATTCATTTCCCGGACAGGCCTATCTTCTATGTTAACACAGACTAGATGTTAGAATAGACCTGTGTGGTGTGTAAGCTTCAAGGTCTTGGATCTGTGGTACGTAAGTATGGAGGAGACCCTGGGATCCTTTCAGATTTGGGGGGGATAATTGATGCATACCCCAAATCTAGGTCTTTGGGTGTGAGATTAGGTCCTCTTTGTGTGAAGGGAAGAGACAAGTGGGTACTATGACCTTGGCAAACCTTTGAATTATGACTACAGCACCCAGACTTCGGTAATTGGAACTGTCAAGTTCAGGTGGCAGCTGCTATGGCTTCTGGGAAAGCCTTGGACTTCCAAAGGTGGGGCCACAATACTGTGTTGGTCACCAGTCCTGCTGGGGGGTCAGCCGGTGACCCTGCCTGAGAATGCTGCTCTCCTAGAGTAACATGGGAAGTCATCTCAATGTTCCAGAGCCTTTCTCCCTGGAAGTGGGAAGGCTACCCCTATACTTAGCTGGGCAGTGCTACAGGCTCTCTGTCAAGTCGTTCACTTAGTAGGAGTACAGTTGCGATAAGAGCCCCTGGGGTCCTACCCCATCAACTTGCTCACACAGGTGAGCAGTGAGAGGAGTGATCTGCATGGATAAACTCAATTTCTCTCAGATGTTTAAGCCTATGCTTTAGAAAGCATGCAGAGGCCACACAGATATTAGTGTGACTCTTTATTCTAGTAATATTATTTGAAGAACCTTCCCTTTTTGATCAAGTTGCATAGTAGGGCCACATGCTGCAGGCTCAGGAACATTTCCTGTGGGAGACCTGCAGTTGCTAGACTTTGGGTGGAGACCTGAGTAGAACACAAAGCTTCTGTGTTTGTCCTTCCTTTGTAAACAACATGAAGCCCTGGGTGCGTACATAAGCAGCTCTGGAACTCTCTGCCATGGCATTTGCCACACTTCAGGGACAAGGTGAGGGCAACAGAGCCAGAATACCCTTTTGCCTTCTCACCGAGGCTACTCTGGACCCCAGACAACATCATAAAACCATTTAGTCCTTAGATTTGAGCACAGAGAAGGAACTCACGCTGCTGCGGCCCATGCATAGCCTTTGTGGTAGGCACTATGATGCACTGCCCAGATCTCACCTCAACAATGGAGGACCTTTCCCTCCACTTTTGGAAAGGCTTTTGGCAGATAAGCATCAGATATTAACCTTCCAATATGCTTACCTTGAGTGCCATCCTCTCCTCTCCTTCTGGGCACTGTGCCCAACTTACATGCAGTCCCCAATCAGTATGGAAGTACGACAGCCCAGCCCTCTCATCCTAACTTGGGACAGCCCTGAAGGCTCTCCTATAGCTTTAGAGTGGCCTGTGGGATTGGCTGAGCCTTCATGAGACTGCACTGCAGCTCGATTTCTCCCTCTGCTTTATCCTGCTTGCTTCCCTTCCACAGGTGGCGATCCAAAGAGCACTTCCTAATAAGCTTCTTTCAGGAGTAAGCCTGCCTGCTTCCTAGGGAACCCACCCTGTGACAGCCTTCATTCCTGTCTCCGTGTTCCCCTGGTGAGCAAGCTTGGGGTGGCTTGAGAGAGAGACTGGCTGATGTCCTCAGTCTTGTCTCTGCCCACCAGCCAACTTGCTAGTTACTGCCCATGAAGATGTATAGATGGATATGTCAACCTGCTTCTCCTTTCACGCAAAGTGGGCAAAACTGCCTGAAAGTCTGCCCACTGGGAGGACTTCCCACTCCCTTTCAAACCCTCCATTGAATGGGGCTGCAATTCCGTGACTGTCTACTTTGCAGGGTTGCTGCCACACTCTGCAGACTCATCTGTAACAAACATTTGCATGTTTCCTCTTCAATTAATTGTAAATTCCTCAAGCGGCTTTAGGTGGGTTGAGAGGGAGCTGACGAATCAATAGAGGATACCGTAGGGTTCTGAACCACCTGTTCATGCAATACATTTGTACCTTCTGGAGTTATTCGGAGTTGGTCTCTATTGTCATTTCTGTTTTATAATGCAACATTGTGGTGCTTGGCTAGTCTTGATTTGAGATGTCCGTCATGAACTGGGTTTATCCGATCCATCAAATCTTATGGTCATGTGGTGTCCTATGGTCATGTGGTGTCCTATGGTCATGTGGTGTCCTATGGTCAGGTTTCTTGGAGCCCAGCAACAATCCAAAAGCAGTTACTCAGGAGATGAGGGCATGGCCTTGCTTCAGCACCCTAGGTGTCTGCATTGTGACTTTCTTACTGGGACCAAATGAGGCTCCATATAGCATCTGTTGACCATAGGCAATTCCCATGTCTTTGAGTCAGCCGTGTCATAAGGCCTAGGTGGCAGGGCAGCTTGTACCCGCTATAGAGCCCACTCTTGCTCTGGGTTCCACTTCAACTTGGCAGCTTATGGATTACCTGGTAAATGAGTCTAGGCAGTACCTATATATGGTCCGTATTGCCTCCAAAATCTAAAAAGGCGCACAAGAATTGGGCCACGTGCTTCAGTGGGCAAGTGCAAGTTATAGCAACTTGTCCCTCACTTTGAAGTGAGTGCTCTGGTGTGCCCAGGCCACTGACGTGGCAGGCAGAAACTTTCAGGAGGTGGTTGTCTCCAACCTCTTGTACTTACATGTGTTGCTAAGTCATCTAGGGTGCTTGCTTCGTGCTGTTTATCAGGTCTAATCAAATAATGACGTCAATCTTATGGAGCAGTGTGGTGGCCTGTGGGGTATCAAGACAAACAAGATCCTAGAGGGCTCCATTGCAATGGAGCAGGACAGTTGGCATAACCATGACCTTACAGTGAAGGTGTGCTGTTGTCCATGCCAAGTGAAGGCAAATTGCAACTGGAGTGCATGTTACTGAAACTAGCTTTTGCTAGTCCACTGACTTTTGTCTTATTTCTTACGTCTGGATTACATTCCAGGGTGAATGAGGTTAAGACTTTACTGCATTTCGTTGCTCAAAGCATCAAGAGTAACTTCTTGCTGTTCCTCCCTGACATTTCTTGCCCACTCTGTTTCCTAAAGTATGGCCATATGAATGTTTCCTTAACAAGGGTTATCTCCTAGGTTAGCAAGGACAAGTATAATGTTTTGCTATAAAAGTATTGGGCCAATTGTATGAAGTTCTAACCAGCCTTAGGCCAACATCTGTAGGTTTCCTCTGCTGACTTGTTTTTTTTTTATTATGGTAAGAAAACTTAACATGAGATCTGCCTTAACAAACTTAGTGTACAACACAGTATTAACCATAGGCATAACGTGACATAGCAGATCTCTAGAGCTTACTCACCCTGTATAACAAACTTCACACCTGACTTCTCCAGTGGTTTCCTGGCACCGCATGGTAAAATGGGATGAGGGGATCTGGGAGGAGCACTTCCGTTGTCTGCTACAGACCACCGAGTTCACTGCCAAATTCCCTTGTTATCTCAGGAGAAGGAGCAGCCATCTTTGGAGTGGGGGCTCCTGTCACCCCTGCTTTTGAGGACATAATAGCTGCCTGGGGCTCAGAGACTTTCTGCAGTGAAGTTGTACATGTGTGTAAGCATCTGAATGGTGTCCCGCTGAGAATCAGAATGCTGATCTCAAATTGCTGACTTCCAGAGGTTCTTGACACACACTACAGAACCTCTAAGAAACGATTTTTCTGCAGCTCAAAATGGTAGAATGTCTTTTCCTAGAAGCCAGTAGAGAAGTAAGGTCTGTGCTTCCTGGTCCTTTTTTGTATGTGCTTTAGCATCAAAATGATTCGATGGCAGTGGAGGCATCTCTGCAAACTTTTAACATGTTTACGGTATTTATTTGACATATGGAGATAATTTGAATGGGTCTGGGTATTATGTCAATTTTTACAATGAAAACTTCAGCTGCTCTGGAAATGACCCTCCATTAAGATTTATTCTATCTACACGTTCTGAAACACTGTCCTAGTCCAAATCTGAGGTTTTCTTTATCACATCAGCAGCTGCCAGATGTCATGGGGCCACAGCTTGTCAGCATCCTGTCCTGGAGCTCTAATGTGCATTCCTGCAGGTAAATCCCTCGGTTTTGCCACAATGAGTTAACTCAGATAGTCCAGCCTCTAGATCTGAGTCAGAGGGACTTGAAGCTCTCAGTGGAGATCTCAGACATTAAGAGATTCAGTAAATGATGATGTCGATGGGACAGAGCTTTTTTACTAGAGCCTTCTATCCTTAATACGCTGGTGATGCTTTCAGTGAAGAGGATATGGAAGAGCTTGCAGAGCTTGGGGGCACAGGCTTCAAGTTAGGAAGCAAAGAAAAATGAGGCAACTCTCATGAGAGTATGTCATTAAATTTTTCTCCTTGAATCAACTTTAAATTTTATATGGGAGAAAGGTTGCTTCCATGTGTGTCAGCCTATCTTCTGAGGTCCCAGAAAAATGAATGACTCCTTGTCCTCTGACTCTTCTTCCTCTGCCTGGTCAGTGCTTTTACTCTGGGACCTGGAGGCTGCTCCATCTGTCAAAATAGCCCCCTGGGAGTATGTAGGTCCTATGGAAATTGCTGCTTCCATAGGTCATGGTGTGACATTGCCTGTGCTGTCTTCCAAGTGCCAACTGGTCTCCCTTGAGCTCTAAATTAACCACACAGAAGTTCATGAATGTAGCTACGGTCTTGATATTCAAGATGATCCCAGAGTTCAAAGTCCACTTTGGAACTGTTTCCCTTTGAACCAGAAAAGCTACCTAGTGCTGCAATCCCCTTAAACACTGGCCGCCTGGATCTTCAGCCTCAGTTCATCTCTAAGTCAGGGCAGATCTCAATAGCACAAGCCATTGACAGACTATGTGGAAAGGACGTTATGTGGAAAACTCAGTACGTGTTGGGAGAACTCGAATTCTAGACCATGACCCTGGCTAGAGGGGGAAGGTCGATGTGAAAGTATTCATGACTGTTGCTTTACCACCAACCTAGGCATGAGATTTCATGGTCTTGGGGGGGGGACTCCTAGCAGCAAGGATGATGGGGAGCAGAGATGACTCCTTAGCTCCTTGTAGGTCTTCTGCCTTTCAAATAGACCATATTCATCCACCTACCTGGGTTATGAAGCAGAACTCTTTACAAAGTGGGGCCTCCTGAGGTTTTGCACATTCTCATACTAGAGTGACTTTTTATTTGTGCTGAGGAAGATCGAGCTAACATCTGTGCCAATCTTCCTCTATTTTGTATATGGCATGCTACCTCAGCATGGCTTGATAGCAGTGTGTATTTCCATGCCCACGATCCAAACCTGCGAACCCTGGGCCACTGAAGCAGAGCACGTGAACTTAACCACTATGACACCAGGCCGGTCCCTAGAGTGACTTTTAAAAGATGAAGGTTATAAACTTTGCTATAACAGTCATAGCCTGATCCCTCCCTAAAAGCTGAGCCTTGACCCCCAAAGAACTTGTAGGTGGTTCCTGGTGAGTGGAGATTGTGGAGAAAGTGAAACAGGGGAAGAGAGAAGCCAACACAAGGGTGTATACCGAGGTGGTTGATAAAGGAGTGGGACTTTATTTCTTGGAACATTCCAGAAGCATGTAGAATGATTGTTTTCCATCTGAAGATCAACAGGGAGAAGCGTATATCCATGGCCTCCTTTTCTTCATTGGCTGAAAAGGAATGTTAACATTCCCTGGACACTTGTAGGCTATGCATGTCTGCCTGAAAAGCAGGCTTCTGTCAGCATCCTACATTGCAATGTCTAGGAGGCCTTGGGCAGAAAGAATCTGCCCAGCATAGACTTGAGAGAAGCTGTCAGCACTGAAACAAAGCAAGCAGACAATGGCTCAGAGCTGAGCCCAAAAGGGTGAAAGCTGTGGACTGGGCATGAAACATCCCCTTAACCCAGTGTTGACATGAGAAAAATGGGCAGCGAGCCCATGAGTCACTGACTTTTTCCTCCTTAGCTGGGAGCCCTAGCAGAGACTTGGACTCCTTAGCATCTCAGCTTGCCTGGAGTGAGTGCTCTGCTCCAGCTTGGGAGCCTGTGATAGTCTGTGTCTCACAGGCCTCCTGGCAGATGGGCTTACAGGGGTGTGTGCTTGGTACCAAGAGGAATTTGGGTGCTTTTAGATCCTGGACGCTGGAGAATGGCTACTGCTGTTACTGCTGGCCCCTATGCGAGAGGAGTGGTCAGAATGGGTAATCTCATTCTTATCACTTGGTCTGGCTGAGTCAACAAAGTTTCATTAAAAGTCTCCTTGACTACTTTACAGCCCAGCTAGATGGTACTGCTTGGACCCTAGGTCCCTCTGTGCTCAGAGTGCTGGACCCAATCTCTGCCCAGAGAGAATATTCTATGTCTTTTTAATCTGGATAATTTCTTTGTACTTGAGGATGAGTTGGTCATGCAAGGATGAACAAAATCAAACCAATATTTACCTGGGTACAGAGTAAGTGACCCAGGGGCCACTTGAGGAGGTATGCTTCTTAGTGTTTCACATGATCTGCTTGGAGAACCTCCTCCCCTAAGCTGACTATATTATTAAATAATAACAAACCTACCTAAGGACTAAGTTCTTGTCTAGAAATGTATTTTAAAGTAAACGATCAGGAAAATTCAGAGGGAGACCAATTTTCCTTGGATGAAATTTCCAGTTTTACCCTCAAGAGCAGTCATTTTAGGAGTTACTTTTGATTTACCAGTACACAAGATCAGAATTGGGTCATAATCTTGGTTGCCATGTGCCTCAGCCAGAACATTACCTTGTTAAAATACAGTCTAGTAGTTAGGGCTTGATGCAATGTGATGTGTTCTCAGAATTCTGCATGGGAAAATGATGCTTGGATTTCTTTGGCCCAAACACTTCCCACTGGCCAAATAATGCAGGTTGGGTAAAATTCTTCCTCAATAATCAGAATTAGTCAGTAGATGGAAGGTACTAACTGATAGATGATGTCAAGAAGGGAGTTTCTCATGAAATTCCCCTGCTAGTAGCCTAACATTTGCCTTGAGTTGCAGGATACAGATGACCATGGATCTTGTCAGTCATACGCTAAGAGAACCTTGATCCCAGGGTGGGGCACTTCAAGGCCAGGGGTGAACCATGATAGGGTGTAGGAATCCCCTAGGACAGTAGGGAAACACAATTACCAGAAGGAGAATTTTCTCTTGAAGTCAATAAGGTCAACTCTTTCTAAATCTTGGCTGACAATTGAAGGGTTACTGCATCCCAGGGTTGCCTTTGTTCTACTCCAGAAAGTCTTGCATTTGTCTTGCCCATGGGTAAAAATTAAGTTCACAACCAAATGTTAAGTTGTATGGTGTTGATAACACAAAATAGGCTGTACTGCATTGTTTACTGTAGAACTTTTATTACCTTATGCTGGGAGTTTTGCTATTCTCCTTCTGGCTGCTGATAATCCTTTGGTTGAATGTCAAAATTTGAGGGTATATTTTTAGGCACTTTTCAGCCTACCACTGCTCCAGTTCATGTGAGGGGGGAGAGGTGGTTGTCTCATCTGCCTTTGTATTCCAGGACTACGGTACACTGATGACCTTGACCCTAGCTGTAGAGGCCCTGAGGAGGGGCAAGTTACGTTGTTCATTTGTATTCATGTATAATCTCTTCTTTTTCCAAAGTGATGCATTTATCAGCAGGTCTCTTAATTCTTTTCTTTCATGGGAAGAAAACCAGCTAAGATGCCTGATGGAACCTGTCGCTTATCCAATAGTAGAACTTCAGAGCAGCATTTTCAAGTTCAGGGCTCCTGTTTTACAGAGAGAAACCTTACCAGCCTAGACATCATCTTGGGAAATCCACCAATCCTCTATTACTATAGGTAACTAAAAACAACAAAGAACATATTTACATGAAAAGCAAAACTTCATGCTCAATATCATGCGGTAAATAACTCTTGTGTTTATTCCCAGAGTCAATCCTTTAAGATGACATACAAAACGAGAAGCTGAAATGGCCATGTTTATCAGAAGAATCTATTTCTGTATAAAACTTGTCTGTTTAGCTGCCAACTTCATCCTTGGTGCATGGGTGAAAGAATGCTGTGGACTCCCACATGGTTTCCAAGGAGTATGTGGTGTTTGGCAGTAGAGTCCAGAGGGCTTGCGTGCCAAGCTATGTTGTCCAGGGGCACGTTTGTATTGGGTGACCACCCAGCTTCCTTTAAACCAGTCTGTCCTGCCTGGGAGAAACCAGCGCTTGAACCACAACTCAATGCAGCAGTAGCAAGTGATGAAATGCTCTCATAGACAGCTTCTGAGTCAGTTAGCAAAAATGCCTCAGTGGTCTACAGCAAGAACGGTTCATTCTCATCCTTGGGGGCCTGTGAGTTGGTTGGGGGCAGCTCTGTTGATGTGTGCTCCTCTGAGATCCAAATACGTATATGGCCAACTTCCACTGAGGATTTCCAAACAGGGAAGTGTGTTGTTGGGTTTGCCATGTTATTTCTTCAGGTTGTTCTGTGAGAGTGAACAGTCCAATTACATGAAGCAGACAGACTTTGAGCAAGGAAGAATTTGATGGGCCTATATCATGAGAGAGGAAGTACATCCAAAAGAATGTTGTAGTTATGAATCTTTTCTAGAAATGACCCTTACTCCTTCTCCCTGCAGTGCTGTTTTTGCAATTTTCCTGGCTGGGAAAAATCCTCTTTTCACTTCAATTACATCATAATCAGTTGCAGGTACTCTATTGGGAGTGAACTGAAATTCAGTTTCCTTGTATATTAACCCAGGAATAGATGCCTCGCTACTTAAAGCAAGTGCTACTAATGTAAGTGTGTACATTAAGTGGCTCCCTCTAACTGGAGGGATCATAAGGGATGTTCAAAGGAAACACTCTTTTTTCACACTACTCCATCTACCACAACTTGCTTGTTCCCTGAAAGGAGAATAACTATGCCTCCTTTCCTGCAGGAGTGGTCAGCAAAGCAGGTCTAGTTTAAGTTCATGTTCATTCCTCCCACTCTCTCTGGCATTTCTTTCTGTGAAGGAATAAATTAGACATTGATTGAGGGGGACCATCAATTCAAGAGCCAAGTTATCTCATGCTCTGTATCTGACCAAGAAGACGTTATAGGTAAGATGTGGGCTCTTGAATTCTGTCCTGTTTTGTACCACAACTGGTCTAGTCAAGGATGGGGAAGTGGGACAAGAGAGGGGATTGTCACCTCAGTTATTTCAGTTTTTGTTTATCTAGAAGTGTCTTAATTTTTCCATTTTTGAAGGAGAGTTTCATTGGATAAAGAATTCTTGCTTGAAAGTTTTTTATTTCAATACTTTTGAATATATGGTTTTACCACCCTCTGGTTTCCATAGTTTCTGATGAGAAATCAGATGTTAATTTTGAGGCTCCCTTGTATGTGATAAGTTGCTTTTCTCTTGTTGCTTTCAAGATTCTCTGTCTTTAAACAGTTAGACTATGGTGTGTCTAGCTGTGGATCTCTTTGAGTTTATCCTACTTAAAGTTCATTAAGCTTCTTGGATGTGCCGATAAATACTTACACTTAAATTTGGGAAGTTTACAGTTTCTTCAAGTATTCTTTCTGTTCCTTTCTATCCTCTTCCTTAGACTACCATTATGTACATGCTGGTGTACTTGATGCTGTCTCACAAGTGTCTGAGACTCTATTCATTTCTTTTTCTTTCCATTCCTCAGACTATAATCTCAATCAACCCCTCTTTGCTGATTCGCTCTTCCACCAGCTCATGTGTATTACTGAACCCCTCAAGTGAATTTGCTATTGTACTTTTCAACTCCAGAATTTCCATGTGGTTCTTTAAAAAAAGTTATTTCTATTTATTGATATTTTCTACTTGATGAGACATTGTTCTCATACTTTTCTTTAGTTCTTTACATCTGATTTCTTTTAGTTCTTTGAAGATATTTAAAATAGGTGATTTGAGTTTTTTGTAAAGTAAGTACACATCTGGGCTTGCTTAAGGACAGTGTCTACTGACATTTTTCCCTATATGTGGGCCTGTTTCTTGGTATTCAGTTTTTTGTTAAACTGGATATTTGAAATAATTGGCAGCCCTGGGGATTAATCCTGCTACCCCCCAGGGTTTGTTGTTGCTGTTTTAGTGACTTTTCTAACTGATCCTGCAAAATTTTTATTCTTTGTCATGTTCAGCCACTAAACTCAGCTCAGTTAGCTGTCTAATCTTTAGATGATGATTAAGATATTTCATTAAATGCTTTGGACCATTAGGTCTTCCAGTTGTGGATGCAGAGCTTTGTGTGTGTTGGGTCACACCTTTAATTATCTGGCAGTTATAACTCCACCTTAGCCTTTACTTTCTAATAGAAGTAAGATAGTGAGACTTTCTCGGGTCTTTCCTGGGGGTGTGCACAGCCATGCACATAGGCATGGCCTTCAAAACTCCTAGAAGCATGTTGGAGCTCTTCAGAGTCCCCTGTGAGCATCTCATTTCAGTCTTTCAAGTTTGTAATAAACCTCTTGTTTGTCTCATATAGTAACGCTGCCTCAGACATCTATGTTAAACAATTGCTATTGACTTTTCTTTTTGATAAGCACAGAGGGGATAGGGCTGTTCCCAATAAGGCAGATCTAAGTAAGGTCAGCTAAAGACAATCTCCAAGAATAGGCATTTTACCAGGAAGAGCCAGATAGGTCAAATAGTTACTAGTTTCTGGGACCAAGGATTTTTATGAAGGTCCAGAATGAATTTGCCTCCTACAATGGCTGATAGGCTGCTGTTTTTCATAGCTACCATGGTTGTGAGGCTGTTGGTTTTTCAAGTCTACTGCAGAGCTGGAGAGAAAAAGATTGGAATAAGTCAAGTTAAAACGTCACAAAACTCAATGTTCTTACTAAGTATTAGCCATATTTTTCTTGAATAAGCACTCTTTGGATTGTTGCATCTGGAAAAGTTAACTTTGACAATTTTGTCATTGTGCTCACTGCTTTTATGTAGGAACAGACTTTTGGAGGTCCTTACCTTGCCATTCTGGAAGTGCTTCTTCCGCTGTACTCACATTACAGGGGGGAGTTCTTCCAAAGCTATTTGCTTTGACTTCTGATCACAAGTCTGAGTATATAGGGTGTGTGTGATGCACATTGTGAGACCCTGAAGGGTACAGTTTAGGTTGCCATGTTACCCTTGTCTACCTATTCCTTTGTCTCAATAAGGGTTTCTTTTCCATCCCAGAATACTTGGAAAGGTCAAGGTGATGTTTCTCATCATACAGCTTCCCTGGAACATTAGCACTCCAATTTACCCCCAGGCCAAATGTCACTGGATATTGGTTACATGGGGAGTAATTCCTATTGCCCTGGGGCACTCATGTCTTCTCCCCAGGGTTCCCAGACATTTGGCTGTCAGATATGAGGAGGCTGTGATGTCTCAAGGGCAGCATCTTAAATTCACACAGAGGAAGCAAAGGACTGAATGCAGAAAGTTTGGAACTAGGTGTCCCTTGCAATTTTTTAATGGATGCTTTTGATAGAAATAGGGTTGTCCCAGACAGGTTAGGGGCAGTGCCCAACATGGTCACCATCAGCACCTTCTCTGGGAAGGCAGGGTCCCAATCCAAGAGATGTGGAGTAGACAAAGTTCTGAAACCATTCCTGTCACCATGATGTTACACTGCTGGGCTTAATTAACTTTAGTGAGGCAAAATTATGAGCCAGAGATGTATTCATTGAGAAGGAAACCAGTGGACATGTGGTAATCCTTTTGGTCCTCAGGGATAAGGTCATTGCATGACTGGGATGCTCTGTGTCCTCACTACCCCTATTCAGCCTGGACAGTTGTCATCTCAAGGAGTTTGAGGTTACTATTTAGCACCATGGGATGAGCTTTCTGAGGTTTAAATTGGTTCTTCATGTTGATTCTGAATTTTTCTTCCTCGGAGACCAGAATTACCAACTCGGTCTTACTCAATAGTGAGCTGGCTCAATGATGACTTGTTTGCAGCTCCTATCAAAGGAGCTCTGACCAAGGCTGGTTCAAAGGGATGTGCTTTGTGCCTAAGGCTGAGCAGCCTGAGATTTTGGTAGAAACCCAAGGACTGAAAAACAGTTTGAAGAAGGAGCTTGTGGTGGGATGTAGGCAACAGGCATGTTGCTGTCCTTCACAGCCGTGCCAGAAACAAGTGGGCACAGAGAATGTGGTGTGAAACATGCCTAGCCTCTGCCACACTTTCCCAATCATTCCAGAACATTGACAAATCTCTTGAGTCCCCGTTTCAGAAGAGGGATGGGCTCAATACCTACTGGAGCAAGGCTATCATGATTCCATAGCTGAATGCCAAACATCCATCCTCTTGTGATAGTGGCTTTTCCTGTCTCCTGAAAGAGGTTCTTTGGACTAAATGTCCTGTTCAGCCTTGTCTCTGTTTCCCAGTAATGTTTGCCAGAAGCAAATGTCTCTGAACTCTGACGAGAGAATATTTTACTTTCATTGGAGTCTACTGATTCTTTTACTTCTGTTTTTAAAATCTGCTATAAGATGATTGTGCATTAAGGATCTTTAACTAGATCTATCTTAGATATGAGATTTCTCAAGTCGTGTAAGAAATCTACAACCCATTTTTACATTGGGATGAAATGGCTGCTCAAGTTTTAGGTTTCTAATCTCCATGACTATTTAATGTGTCAGTTACTGCATTTCTGATGGTACACACCTCACTTTCTTAGTACTTAGGGAGAAATACAATCCAAGTCTTATTTTGTTTCCATTTAGTATTTGAACACCATCCTTTGTTCTTTAAGTGTCTAGAATGGGCTATTTTTCATATTTGAGCATTTTATGCTCTTTGTGGTGGGAAGAGTTGAATTCTTTCTATTGACATTTCACCTCCTTAGGCTCCCACACCTTGTAGTGAGACCTGGCGTGGGGTATGCTCCCTTCCCATTGAAACCTCCATGGTTGAATAGAGAGGGGAGAGTGACATGTTCTTAAACGTCTTCTCTTGCTTGTAGTCCTTGGCAGAGCCTAACCTGGGTGTATGGTTGGATTAGATGCTGTCCTGACACTCGAAGGCTAATGCTTCTGAAGCCATTTTGCTTGGATTTCCTCACAGCGGTGTGTATATGTGGGTGAGGGAGGAGGGGAAGTTGCGACTCCCATCATTCAAGGCCCCGCTGGACAAGCCTAGGTCTTCCTTTCATCCTTATCTTCATGACAATCCTGTTCCTTTTGTCTCAAAGTTCCTTTTCATCCCAGAATACTTGTGACAAACCTCACCTAGATGATCCCCTTCTGCCTGGGAAGAGTGTTTTGAATCAACTCACCCCAGGCAAGACCCAGTGATTGTTGATTACATGGACAATACTTCTTGTGGCCTTTGGTCATCGGGGTCAACTCCTACACCTGTGGCTCTGACTTAGGTGTTTAGTTTTCTCCCCTTTGGTATGGTGAAGACCTAAAGTCAAGAACTCAGTGATTTGAGTCTGAGTTGGTGTTGACCAATGAGTCGGGCTGGCATCCAGACTCAGGAAAATCTTTTCCCTCTCTGCTGATCTTAGGTGGAGCTTATAACCAAGGTTCCCTGGAGGACTTGACACAGGTGTGTCCCTCTTTGGGAACCATGGCTCTGACATTACATAGTGTGGTGAGTGGGTTGAGGGAATACTGAATGAATGTCAAGCTAGGAAACCTCTTTGCTTGATTTTCATCTTCTTGTGCAGAAACAAGTTTTATAGCCTACTGGCCACCAGAAGAGTACTGTGCCACGTGGTGGTGCTAGGTGCTAGAGGCAAACTCTTAGTGAGTAGGCAGTTTCCCCTCATGCTTCTTTCTGGATGAGTAGATGGGCTCCTTCTTGAAGCTGCTCCATCTGAAAGTCTCAACCATGCCTTTCTTGAGAAGTAGTGGCTTGCATTATTTCTGAAAAGAGATTTTCTTTTAGAGTTTTCTGATCTCAGGGATGCTCAAGAGTGACTAGATCATAAGCTCAACATTAGATATTCTAGTTCTTTCCCTTTTTTGTGCTCACAAAAACCAATGATCCTGAAGTGTACTCCCAATCAAGACTGAGGATAAATCAGTCCTGACTTACAATGGAATTTGGATCAAAATCTGTAAACCGATTAAGAAGGATGATGTTTTATGGTGATACGGGTATAATTTTCTGAATATATAAAACAGGAAATGGTCAGTTACCTCTTGCTACTGTCTCACGAAGTTCTCTATCATGCAGAGTCAGGTGAGCTGCCCAGGCACAGCAGGGCCTATAGTAGTTTACCACCTACTCAATGCCTTGGAGAGGACCCTATAACCCAAATGCTAGAAGGTCCTGAGCCACCTTTTATCTTAACTGGGGGGGGTCTCTGAGGAGGGGGAGTTGAGGGTTAAAAATGAAAACTGTCACACTAACTTGTCTCTGCTTTTCTTATAATCATTCAGGGCAGTGACAACCCAAAGGATTACAGTGGTGCTCCCCAAAGGTCCAGACTCAAGTCTTCCCTCTCTTGATGCTCAGAAATGTTTGGGACTTTCAGGTCTGACTTTAGGGGTCCTCTGGGATGATTGCCTCCCAGCCCTTGTCTATACACTGTAATGTGAGTTCATTGAGCTCGGTCCACTGGACTCTCCCATCCCCAAGTGTGAGTGCAACCCCTATGTGTGGCTCCTGGAGAATCACACACCTTGGTGCACTGGGGATGATGTTCTCAGCGGTGTGGCAAATGGGACTCTGATTCCTAGGCTGAGCACTGAGTCTGACCTGATGATATTCCTGGCTCTATGTCCAGTGTTGCTATCTCCCTTGGTGGGTTCAGGCTTCTTTCATGACCATCAGAATTGCCAATCTCATCCAATGTATAAGGAATTAATACAGAACTGGGCTTTGCCAAGTTACGGGGCCTTGAGCATCTTTCACTGTGCATTTTACCTTAATTCTGATCAATGACATCCTCCTGAGTACAATGAGTAGAGAAATATTTTGGGTTTCCACGGGGCTTGCCAGGAGGATGCTGAGTTGTGTATTCAAGGTACTACCTGCAGAAGGTTCTGCAGTGTGGAGTCTATGCGGGGAACTGATAAGTAAGCAGCTGGGTGGTCAGTGCCACTGAGAGCACCTCAGATCCCTCAAGAATAGCTCTGAGAGAATCCAACTCCAGAGCATGAGCTACCACCCAGGGAAGAATTGCATGATGACCAGATGCTGTCAAAGAAGGTTCCTGAGTCTTGGTTCACCTCATAAAGCAGCAGGCAGCAACTCAAGGTGAGAGGCTTAAATCAGCCCCATTATCTGAGAATGTTCTTCTCTAAGACTTTTCCTAGTTGTGACGTGAATCATTTCTAGACTGTTCTATGGAGGCTCCAATGGTCACTATTCTCTTAAAATGAGCAAGCATTGTTCCCTTCAGCAAAGTTGAGATATGACTCCAAAACTGTGCTACATGTAAAAGTCACGCCAGCCATGTGGATCTTAAATATTCCCTCATTCACTAACTTGTGGCAACACACGCAGGGATCTCACAAGGACCAGGTAACTCCTTGGAGCCACATGACTGATGGAGCATCCTATGGGATCCTGACATAGTCACTGCCCAGCTTCCAAAGAGCAGGTCTGTCCTGAGAAGCACTTCCTCAAGTTTCACTTTAATATTTTTGTTCAAGTTGCTGTGCATTTGCAGGATAATTCCTTAGCCTGGACCTGGCAAATTACTCAGCCCAGTTCCAGCGACTGAAGTCTAATCCTTGCAGGATGCCTGCATTGTCACCCTGTCCCCTAACCCACCCTCTGACTCTCCATTAAATCAGGAGTTGGAAGTGGCTGTACATGGAGAAACCTGAAACCAAACTCCTTATGGTTATGCAAGGAACAGCTGCCTGGTCAGTTTTAGTGGAGCTGGTACATGACCCCAATCCTTATGCGACCCTGCTTACCTGGGCTGTCCAAGTCTAAGGGAGCACTAAGAAATGTTTTCTTCTCTACTTTGTAGACCCCAGAGATGAAGGGGCATTCTCCCTGGTGCCTGGGAGCTGATGTGTCTCCGTGTCAATTACACGACCTTGCCTGGGGATCCGTCTCTCAAACTGGCTCCTTCCCCCTGACTCCCAGCTCACCTGGTGAAGAGCAGGTCATTCCTCTAGGTGACAGATTTAAATCTCTGCTGGCAGTTTCTCAGGTGACTGGCAGGTGCTGCGTCTAGAAATTGAACCGGAGCGGGCGATGGCCTGAGCGCAGGGGTGCCGAGTGGCAGCTTGTGCTTTCCTCTTTCAATGCCTTTGGTACCAACTGAAACATGTCCTAGAAAGTCTAAAGACATTGCTGATCTTGGTGAACATTACCCCTTTGGCAGGAAGGGCTCAGTGTCCTCCACCCAAGGAGCACAATTCTGGACTCATTCCCATCACCTTGATATTGGAATCCTGGGCCTGTCAGGCCTATGGGGCAAAGTGTGAGCCAGAGCTGCCTTCTGTGCAAACAGCTGCTGGTCTTGCTTTCCAGATCTTAGCCCCTTCAGGTTTGTGCTTGACAAGGTTTCTTTGGGGAGGTGGTTCAGAGGGCCTTTATGATGGCTGCCACAGGAGAGGGTAGAGAAGGCTCAGAGCTGTGTGTCAGAAGCATAGTGAGAAATGTGCTGCCTCTTCTGGAAGCTGTTCTGATCCACAGCTCTTGTGAAGCAGGGACCTCGTAGTTTGCTATGAGATGCGAGGCGTCTTATAGTGTCTTAGCATTTCTGGGGTAGAGAAGCTGAGAATGGGACCAGTGGTCTTAGACAATCCGCTTGGTCACCAGGGATAGAGCACCCTTCAGAGAAATTGGTCGTCTTCTGTTCTTTGCAATAATTTGCACAAGATTGGTGCATTTATAGCTGAACTGGTGGTAGAATCCTATAAGGAACTTAGCCCAGAGAATTCTTTTGGGAAAGGTTTTTGATTTATATATTTAGTTCCTTTCACAGAAATCCTGGATGTTTGATATTTACTGTGTATAAGTCTTAATAGAATCTTTCAAGGCATTTATATCTATACATTTGAAGACTAAATTTAAATAAATACTGTCTTCATCATCATCTCTACGTTGGGATGCTGGGAGAATGTGTTGCTATTTTTCTTGCCATTATTTTCGTGATAGGTGCTGTCAGGGAAAGAATAGTTATGAGGTCTATTTGAAATATAAACTTCAGTGAGTTAGTATAGATTCCCTTGGATGTAGAACTTGAGATAAGAATTTTGGACAGGTACTATATTAACTTCCTATTGCTGGTGTAACAAATGGCTACCAAGTTAGGGGCTTAAGTGAAGACAAACTTATTTTTAGAGTTCTGGGGATTAGAAGTTTGAAGTGGGTCTCTCTTGCATAAAATCAAGGTGTTGGCAGAGTTGCATTGTTTTTGGTGGTGCTAGAGGGCAATTCTTTTCCTTGCTGCATCTACCTTCTAGAAGCCCTCAGAAGTCTTTGGTTTGTGGCTGCCTCTTTCATCTTCAGGATGTTTCAGCTTCAGAGTTGGCAGTGCATCTCAATATGTCTCTGACTTTCACCTCACCAGTTTACTCTTGTGATGCATTGGGCCCATGTGCCTGATCCAGGATAATTTCCTTGATTGTTAAGGTCAGCTGATTAGCAAGCTTAATTTCCTCTTCTGTCTTCCTGCTTGTCATGTAACATCACACATTTACAGGTTCCAAAGATTAGGATGTCAATACCTTCGAGGAGTGTGGTTATCTGTTGTCTTTATGGTTGTTTCTTTGGAAGTGATCCCAGGAAGCCTACAGGAGGAGTAATGAACCTGAGACGAGTTGAAGGGAGTAGCCACTGAAGTGGGTGGTAATAAGCTGGTCACCTATACAGGTGACTGGAGCTCAATCCCACTTTGGACCCCACAAGGTGCTGTGTAGAATGCATCTCATAATTGTCCCTCCTGGAGTCAAGAGTCTGGTCATCTGCCAGCTCTCTGCTATGTTCTTTGCAGTTACCCCCTCCCCCGAGCCATCAGTTCTCCTGCACTGCTGAGATGTGGCTCTGCAAGGAAACAAGCAGACCAAGAGGGTGAGGGTGTGGCACGGGGTAACCTAATCCTTCCAGGAGAATGCCAACCTCCTGGATTTCCCTTTTAGCAGAAAGACAGGTTTAGTGTCTACCGCAGCAAAGTGTGCCCTATTGTATCTTCCTGTGATGGAGACGCTCCTCCTCTTCTAGGAAGAGATTCTTTACACACCCCTAGATCCCATTCAGCCTTGTCCGCATGGTGGCCTCCTGCAATTCCTGCCTGTATTAAATATCTTAGGGTGCCCAAAATTATCAAAATTAACTTTCATTGTATTCAAAGGGTGATTTGTCTTTTTGTGACTCACTCTCTAACACAAAACATAGATGAGAATGTACTGCTTAAGGACGCAAAACTAAATCGACCTCATCTCGGATCTCCCTTACAAGTCATGAGTTATTCTAAGATAAATATTGCAAAAGAATTCTACAGCTCTGACTTCTTCATTGGCATATAATGGAGATCAGCAGGTTTAGATTTCCACTCATGTGAATACTGTAAATACTGTAATAGACTTCAACTACTGCATTTCATTGTTATGTATATTCTTTAGGGAAAAATATCTAAAATCTTTAAATCTTCGCTTCATTAACTTTTAGTTTTCTTAAGGTATCCTTTTCTCCATTCTTTGCGTTTCTAAGAAATGTCTACATCTTGTCTGAATTTGAATAGTTGATGCTGTTTTTTAGTGAGAATTCTCTGACATTCTACCTTCCTCAGCTCCCATTATTTCTAGTGAACCTACTCTGGTAATGCTGCCTCCCAGCCCCCAGATACAACTCCTAAGATTGAGAAGGAAAAAGATGTGTTGGACCCCTTTTCCTGCTTGCAGTCCCTGGCAGGCCCAGGCTGTGTGCCTGGATTCACCAGACTCTGTGCTGGCTTCTAGGGGAAGCTGCTGCCAAGTGTATTTGGCTCTGGCTTTGCTGACTGCTGTGTGTGGTGTTTGATGCCCATCATCTCAGCCCCTGCGGGACAAAGCCTAGGTCCTCCTCTGACTTGTGTCTGCCTGAAGCGCCTATTCTTTAGTGCCCATACAGGAGTCATTTCCAAGCCAGCATATTTGGGATGGGCCAGGTGGGGTTTCTTACTACCTTATCTGCTCTTGGGGAGAGTCATTTCATTTTACCCCCACGGATGTTGATGACGTGGGCAGGATTTTTTTCTGGGCCTGGGTCATTCAGGTGATCTCTCCCCATCTACCACACCTATGGATCCAAATCTCAGTTTTGAATCGCCTGTGCCTTGGGCTCCCTTTGGGGTGGTAAAGGACTGAGGTTTAGGGCCTGGTGGTGTCCATGCTCTGTGCAGCGCTGAGTCGCTGGCAGATCTTATCTCTGACGAGACAGCGTCTCTCCCTCTGCCCTGATGACCTTAGGTTGAGTTCCCAACAGGGTTTCCTGGAGGTCTTGACAGAGATGTGTCCTCTTAATGGAACCAATCCTTGCTTTCTTTGAGGTGAGTTGGTTGAAGATGAGTTGAAGGATCTGTCCAATTAGGAAAACTCCTTGTCTGATGCTTTGCTGTGATGCAGGAACAAAGTCTATAGCCTCGTGGCCTCCAGACAAGTCATGTGCAGGTGCCTGCCTACTGCAGGGCCTGCAGAACACTGCTCATTTCTTGTGATTGGGCAGTTTTCCCTTGTACTGCCTTCTCTAAGTGTGGATGGTTTCCATCAGAAATTGTTCCATCTGTAAGCCCAGTCCTGTGGTCCTTCTAGATTATTGGTGTGTTTCAGAAGAGAAAATCTAGTTTTCATGTTTTCCTGATTTTGAGTGGGCCGGCATGAATCAGGATTGACTAGATCAGGAATTCAACGTGGATATTCCAGGTTACTTTTTTAGTTCCCGCAAAAGCTATTTTGAATGTGCTAAAGTCCTAGACTCAGTCCTGACTTCTAAATGGAATCAAGATCAAAATCTGCATTCCCATTAATAAGAATGATATTTTATACTGCTGGAAACAGATGACTTTCTAAACATATGATATAGAGAAAAACTGTCCACTATGTTCTCTTACTCCTAATGTTTTCTATAACTTAGATGAGTTGTCTGAGAGCAGGGGTGAATTAACCTGTTGTCTACCATGGTTGCGACTTTGAACCCAAATGCCTGAATGTCCCTCCTCTCCCTTGCACTCTGGGACCTGCTGTGAGAGGAGGTGTTTGAGTGATTGAAATGAAAACGTTCTGTCTGCCTTCCACACTCCAGCCTTTCCTTTTTCTGATGCCTCTGGGAGAGTTCCTTCAACTGATCTGCAGCCACATTCATTCTATCATTGACCCTATATATTTTTACAGAGTACTTTATTTGGTGCTGAATATTTCCATCTGTTTTATGACTTCATATTCTTTAGCTAATATCTGCTGATTTATCTTTGAGGATGATGACTCTATCTCAATTTCTTGATCTTAATTTCTTCATGGAAGAGTATAGGTTCAGCTTGCTTAGATCGATCGGTGCCCTTTAGGTAACTGCTACTTTGTCCTGTGAGCACTTATCCTGACTCCTCTGCTTGAGCATACATCTCAGCAGAGAGGATCTATTAGGAACTACTTCGTCTGGTATCTGACTAAAGTGATGTCCCTCTGGGTTGAATGTGAAGAATGTTGTACCTGGGTGTTGAATGTGATACCTGGATGTCCTCTGAAAATGTGATGTCTCAGGTTCTGTGCATTGAATTTTTCTAGAGGAAGCAAAGAACTAAATGCTATAAGGTTGGGGCTGGATGCCCTCTGTTATTCTCTGAATACCTTTGGCACCAATAGTAAAAGGAATGTACTGACAGGAGTGGGGCAGGGCTCATCGTGGCATCATTATCTCTGCTCTGTTGGAGGATGGGGCCCGAGTGGGAGACATTGGATGAGAACTCTGGGACCATTACAGTCCCAAAGTGTCACACTGAGCCAGAGACACTTTCTGGGTGGGAGAGGCAGCTGTTGGTCATGCCTTCTGGACACTAGCTCATTTCTAGTTTATTCTTGGTGACGCTTTCCTATGGAGAATGGCTGAGGTCCTGGGGGATGATGTAGTGAGAGGAAAATAAATAGTACTAGGGCTGTATTTGATAAAGGGCCGTTTTCCCTAAGGAACTTTTTTGTTTCTTTTGGCAGCCCTGCTGACCAAACAAGCATGTGTGAAGCAGGGACCTCACCAGAAACCTGTGAGTCTGAGCACTCATGCATTTTAGTTCCTTTGGCAGTAAAGCTGGTAAGAATTCAGCCAGCAGACTGAGATAGTCTACTTGGCCCTCAAGGATGAGATAACTAGGTCTGGAGGGCCCTATGCATTGACTCCCCCTACAGAAGGGGCCAGATCAATTCAGTCTCGACAGTTTTGCCAAAGGGAAGTTCAAGTTGCTTATCAATCCCTTAGGAACAGATTTCTGAGCTTGTAATTGCCTCCTGGTGTATATTTGGAATTCTTCCTCACAGCTTAGCAGAGCTATAAATCTGTTTGTCGTCTTCAGTGGTGGGCTGTTGTGATGAAGTCTTGGCATGCTATAGCTCCATTCAATGGACTCCACCTTGGTTCTAGGAAGGTGCTTCAGTTTTCTTTTGTGTACTGATCTTTGCTGGCAGCTAAACATTATTCATCCAAGAATGGAGCCTGTTCAGACTTCTTCCACTCCAACTGTTCATCTTTGTCATCACTTGTCTCATTCCTTGATCCTACTGCTGGTGACTGTTGTCCTTAATGTGTCACATTCAGGATGGAAAGTTAGTCCTCCCTGTTTAAGGTGAAGAAAACCTTCGAGTCAAAATTAACTGGAAGGCTGTAACCACCCATACTTGCTGTCTGAAATTTCTGTGTCAGTGGAAGATAAGAGCTCCTGTGTCTCTGCCCAAGGCTGAGATGGCTGTGAAAGGCTGTGGGTCCTTCAGAAGGAAGAGGATGGAGCAGGAAGCTCATTCCCAGTCCCTATGGGTCATCACTAACCCACATCCCTGGGAGGATCCCTGAAATGCTTCTGCTATCACAACTGATGTTCAGTACCTGACCATATGGAGGTTTATTAGTTATTGTGGGGAAAATCCAGGTTTAGAAGACACTCAAAGGCTGTATGTCTCACATTTTCTGCGTGTAAGTGACAGACGGGACCCTGTCTGAGTAATAATCCCCAACACACATAGCCATCATCAGAGAAGTCTTGAGTGTGGGAGCTTCCCCTGTCAACTGCTGAGAGAACAGGACTAGACTTGACTTTTTCCGGTCACTGAGCACCTCAGACACAGGTGCCCAGGAGACTTGGTTCTATGTGGAACAGTAAGATATCAACTGGGGCTGGTTAATCCTGTGGACCCACATGTGGCATCTCAGAATGTAAACCTTGTACATTTCATGGAATGTGTTATCAGGTGGAGGTCATCCTCAAGTTTGGGAATTATACATGATGTGGTAAATTTCCACTACAACAGTTTTCACAGCATTTTCTCTCACAGGATTAGGAATTTCTATCATCTTCTATTGTTCAAGGAGAGCCCCATCCCTATCTCTATCACTCACGTGATGACAAATTTGAATTTGTGATAACCGTGTTTTTCCCTTGTCATTTTCTTGTATCCGCCTTCTCCCACCCAAGATCGCACTTGACCTTCTCTTCAATTTTGAAGGGATGTTGGCATCTTTACCTCTATCTCATGAGGAACCTCCACTAGATAGACGGGGGAGAATTTTGTGTTTAGATCTAGGTTGGTGGCCATAGGAACTGTATGTTTCCAGAATTCTTGGTTAGAGATGGCTTCTGATGATGCCCCTTCTCTAACTTAAATAGTTTTAAAGTGGATTAGGATAAAGTAATTGTATTTTTGAAGAAGGAGGTTTTGTGAAGAGAACAGTCTTTTACATAAGCACATCAATCCCCTACTGAAGCAGAAATGAGCACTACATTCCTTATCCCCAAACTGTTGCAGACTAGCTTTGAATAAGGCATCCAAATATTGGGAAGTCTGTAAGAAAGGGTGAAGGGGGTGTGGTGTCTTGTTCTCCAGTGGGTTTTTGCTTGGTCTGCCTCTTTGCTAATCTGCCCTGTGCTGCATGATCCAGAACATCACTATACATGTAGCTGGATTTAAGGGGTGGAGGGGCGGGGAGCTGCAGATAAAGAGATGGTATTCATCTACTTAACATGTTCTCCTTAGTTTCTCATCGGTCAACTTGAATCAAGATGTTTGTCTGCTCTATTTCACTTAGCTTTGGTCATGTCAGTTCATTCTGAGCAATAGAGTAGAAGCAGAAATGGTGTCTGAACTTTCAGGATCATGCTCTTTAAAAGGAGGTGGGCTCCCCTCCCTCTTCCATTGTCCTCATTGACTGAGGCCAAGAATGACACCCTCTAGGAATGGCAGGTCAAAGGAGAGGGGTGTTTCTTGAGCTTCCTAGCTAGTGCATCTTCTAAGAGGTGTTCAGTGATCTAGGACCTTCCAGCAAAGAGTAGTTACCCCATTCATGACCGTGACCCACAATTGAGGAAAGAAGATTGACCTGAAAGTGGAAAGGGTCTCTATAACCCCTAGATCAGGGACTAGTCAGTGGGTATGTCCATTTTGGTCCCTCCAGAGCACCCGTTTTCATGCACCCCGGTTGTATGGTCTTCAGATATCAGCCAAACGTAGAATGGCAGGTGTCTCAGAGGTTGCCTGAGAATAGCCCCATCCTGGAGAGAGGGCTCGTGGCTTGCCTACACAGGGGATGTTTGTGACTAAAACTTGAGAATCACAGGAAAGAAAACAAGAGAACAAGGTCCTTTCACCTAAGATAATACTTTCAGGAACATTTACAGGCATACCTCAGAGATATTGTGGGTTTGGTTCCAGACCACAGCAATAAAGTGAATATCGTAATAAAATGAGTTACATGAATTTTTTGGTTTCCCAGTGAATATAAAAGTTATGTTTGCATTATACGGTAGTCTAAGTGTACAATAACATATGTCTAAAATGTACATACCTTAATTAAGAAATACTTTATTGCTAAACCATCTGAGCCTTCAGGGAGTTGTAATCTTTTTGCTGGTGGAGGGTCTTGCCTCAACATTGATGGCTGCTGACTGATCAGGGTAGTGGTTGCTGAAGGTTTGGGTGACTGTGGCACCCAACTTTCTTAATATAAAACAACAAGGAAGTTTGCTGCATTGATTGACTTTTCCTTTCACAAATGATTTCTCTGTCATGCGATGCTCTTTGATAGTGTTTCACCCACAGTAGAATTTCTTTCAAAATTGGAATCAATCCTCTCAAACCCTGCCACTGCTTTATTGACTAAGTTGATGTAATATTCTAAATCCCGTGTTGTCATTTCAACAATCTTCACCAGGAGTAGGTTCCATCTCAAGAAACCACTTTCTTTGCTCATCCATAAGAAGCAACTCCACATCTGTTAAAGTTTTAACATGAGATTACAGTAATTCAATTACATCTTGAGTCTCCACATCTAATTCTAGTTCTCTTGCGATTTCTACCACATCTGCAGTTAATTCCTCCACTGAAGTATTGAATTCCTCAAAGTCATCCATGAGGGTTGGAGTCAACTTTTTCCAAACTCTTGTTAATGTTGATACTTTGACCTCTTCCCATGAATCACAGATGTTCTTAATGGCATCTAGAATGATGAATCCTTTCCAGAAGGTTTTCAAATTACTTTGCCCAGATCCATCAGAATGATAACAGAATAGTTGTGAAATATATTACTTTTTTTCTTTTTGCAGATGATTATTTTTTTTATTGAAGTAACATTGGTTTATAACAAATTTCAGGTGCACATCATTATATTTCTATTCCTGTGTAGATTACACCATGTTCACCACCCAAAAACTAATTCCAGTCCATTACCATACACATGTGCCTAATCACCCATTTCTCCCTCGTCTCACTCCTCTTTCCCTCTGGTAACCACTAATCCAATCTCTGTGATTGATTGATGTTGTTTTTATCTTCTACGTATGAGTGAGATCGTATGGTATTTGACTTTCTCCCTCTGACTTGTTTGGCTTAGAATAATACCCTCAAGTTCCATCCATGTTGTCACAAATGGCCGGATGTCGTCATTTCTTATGGCTGAGTAGTACTCCACTGTGTATATATACCACATCATTTTTATCCATTCATCCCTTGATTGGCACCTAGGTTGCTCCCAAGTTCTGGCTATTGTCAGTAATGCTGTGATGAACATAGAGCTGCATGTATCTTTACACATTCATGTTTTCATGTTCTTTGGATAAATACCCAGCAGTGGAATAGCTGGATCATACAGTGGTATTATTAATTTTTTGAGGAATCTCCATAATGTTTTCCACAGTTTGCACTCCCACCAGCAGTGTATGAGAGTTGCCTTCTCTCCGCATCCTCTCCAGCACTTACTTCCTGTCTTGTTAATTATGGCCATTCTGACAGGAGTGAGGTAATATCTCATAATTTTGATTTGTATTTCCCTGATAGTTAGTGGTGTTGAACATCTTTTCACATGCTTGTTGCCCATATGTATGTCGTCTTTGGAGAAATGTCTGTTCAGATCTTTTGCCCAGTTTTTAATTGGGTTGTTAGTTTTTTTCTTGATGTGTGAGATCTTTGTATATTTTGGATATTAACCCCTTATCAGATATATGGTTTGCAAATATCTTCTCCCAATTGTAGGTTGTCTTTTAGTTTTGTTGATGATGTCCTTTGCTGTGCAGAAGCTTCCTAGTTTGAGGTAGTCCTGTTTGTTTACTTTTTCTAGTTTCCCTTGCCCAGTCAGACATGGTACTTGAAAATATGCTGCTAAGACCGATGTTGAAGAGTGTACGGCCTTTGTTTTCTTGTAGAAGTTTCATGGTTTCAGGTCTTAGATTCAAATCTTTAATCCATTTTAATTTTTGTGTGTGGTGTAAGAAAATGGTTTACTTTCATTCTTTTGCATGTGGCTGTCCAGGTTTCCATAACACCATTTATTGAAGACGCTTTCCTTTCTCCATTGTATGTTCTTGGCTCCCTTGTCAAAAATTAGCTGCCCATATATGTGTGGGCTTACTTCTGGGCTCTTGATTCTGTTCCATTGATCTGTGCATCTGTTTTTGTTCCAGTACTGTGGTGTTTTGGTTACTATAGCTTTGTAGTATATTTTGAAATCAGGAAGTGTGATACCTCCAGCTTTGTTCTTTTTTCTCAGGGTTCCTTTAGCTATTTGGGGTCTTTTGTTGTTCCCTATAAATTTTAGGATTCTTTGTTCTATTTCTGTGAAGTGTTGTTGGAACTTTGATAGAAATTGCATTGAATTGGTAGATTGCTTTAGGAAGTATCAACATTTTAACTATGTTAATTCTTCCAATCAAAGAGCACAGAATATCCTTCCATTTCTTTGTGTCTTCAATTTCTTTCAACAATGTTTCATAGTTTTCAGTGTAAAGATCTTTCACCTCTTTGGTTAAGTTTCTTCCTATGTATTTTATTCTTTTTGTTGCAATTGTAAATTGGATTGTAGTCTTAATTTCTCTTTCTGATACTTTGTTGTTAGTCTATAGAAACACAACTGATTTTTGTATGTTGATTTTGTATCTGCCACTTTACTGTCTTAATTTATTTCTAAAAGATTTTGGTGGATTCTCTAGGGTTTTCTATATATAAAATCATGGCATCTGCAAATAGTGACAATTTCACTTCTTCCTTTCCAATTTGGATCCCTTTTCTTTTTCTTCCCGGATTGCTTTGGCTGGGACCTCTAATATTATGTTAAATAAGAGTGGTGACAGTGGGCATCTTTGTCTGGTTCCTGTTCTTGGAGGGACAGCTTTCAGTTTTTCTCCATTGAGAATGATATTAAGTGTGGGTTTGTCATATATGGCCTTTATTATGTTGAGGTACTTTTCTTCTATACTCATTTTATTCAGAGTTTTTATCATAAATGGATGCTGTATCTTCTCAAATGTTTTCTCTGCATGTATTGAGATGATCACGTGAATTTTTTTATTCATTTTGTTTATGTGGTGCATCACTTTGATTTGCAGATGTTGAACCATCTCTGCATCCCTGGAGTAAATCCCTCTTGATCATGGTGTATGATCTTTTGAATGTATCATTGTATTCGATTTGCTAGCATTTTGTTGAGGATTTTTGCATCAATGTTCATCAGTGGTATTGGCTTGTAATTTTCTTTTTTTGTGTTGTCCTTGCCTGCTTTTGGTATCAGGATAATGTTGGCTTCATAGAATGAGTTAGGAAGCTTCCCCTCCTCTTCAATTTTTTTGGAAGAGTTTGAGAAGGATGCGTATTAAGTCATCTTTGAATGTTTGGAAGAATTCCCCAGGGGAGCTGTCTGTTCCCGGACTTCTATTTTGTGGGAGGTTTTTGATTACTGTTTCAATCTTCTTACTGGTGATTGGTCTACTTAAATTCCGTTTCTTCTTGATCCAGTTTTGGAAGGTTTTATGAGTGTAAGAATTTATCCATTTCTTCTAGATTATTCAATTTGTTGGTGTATAGCTTTTTATAGTATTCTCTTGTAATCTTTTGTATTTCTGAGGTCTCTGTTGTAATTTCCCCTCTTTCATTTTATTTGAACCTTCTCTCTTTTTTTCTTGGTGTAACTCAACGTTAATCAATTTTGTTTATCTTTTCAAAGAACCAGTCTTGGTTTCATTGATTTTTTTTATAGTCATTTTTTTCATTTGTTTTTCTTAGTCTCTATTTCATCTTTCTGTTCTGGTTTTTATTATTTCCTTCCTTCTACTGATTTTGGGCTTTGTTGGTTATTTTTCTAGTTCCTTAAGGTAGACCGTTAAGTTGTTCGTTTGAGATTTTTCTGGTTTGCTGAGGTAGGCCTGTATTGCTATAAACTTCCCTCTTAGAAGTGCTTTTCCTGTATCCCATAAATCTCTTCCCTTGTGGTTTGATGGTTTTGATATTATGTTTTGGTTCCTTTCTCTTAATATTTGGTGTATTTATTATAGGTTTCTGGTTTGTGATTACCATGAGGTTCTTATATAACAACCTATGTATATAGCAATCTATGTTAAGTTGGTGGTCTCTTTGACCTCTTTCTAAAAGCTCTACTCTTTTACTACTCTCCTCCCATGTTTTATGTTTTTGATATCCTATCTAACCTTTTTGTGTGTATCTGTTACCCTCTTATCATTGAAATAGGTAATTTTAGCACTTTTGTCTTTTGACCTTCATATTATTTTCATAGGTGGTTGATCTGCTACCTTTAGTGTATTTTTGCCTTTACCAGTGATATCATTGCCTTTTTTCTTTTTGATAATTTTCTTATTCCTATTTGTGGTCATCTTTTTCCTACTTAAATAAGTCTTTTTAACATTTCTTGTAAAACTGGTTTCTTGATGATAAACTCCTTTAATTTTTGCTTGTCTGGGAAACTCTTTCTCACTCTTTCCATTCTGAATGATAACCTTGCCATATAGAGTATTCTTGGTTGTAGGTTTTTTCCTTTCAGCACTTTGAATGTATCATCTTGCTTCCTTCTAGCCTGTAAGATTTCTGCTGAAGAGTCAGCTGATAGCCTTATGGGGTTTCCTTTATGTGTAACTTGTTGCCTTTCTCTTGCAGCTTTTAGGGTTCTCTCTTTAATTTTTGACATTTTAATTATAATGTGTCTTGGTGTGGGGCCCTTTGGGTTTACCTTGTTTGGTGCTCCCTGTGCTTCCTGTACCTGGGTGACTTTTTCCTTCTTTAGATTAGGAAAGTTTTCAGCTATTATTTCTTCAGATAGGTTCTCTGCCTCTTTGTCTCTCTCTTTTCCTTCTGGAACACTTATAATAAGTGTTAGTGTACTTGATGTTGTCCCAGAGGTCCCTTAGACTGTTCTCATTCTTTTTAGTTGTTTATCTGCTCAGCTTGAAGGGTTTCCTCTAGTCTTTCATCCAGCTCTATGATCTGTTCTTTGTATCTTCTACTTTGCTATTGAGTCCCTCTAGTGAATTTTTCATTTCCAATATTCTTCAGTTCTGATTGGTTCTTTTTTATATTTTCCAATTCTTTGTTGACATTCTCACTGAGTTCATCCATTCTTCTCCCAAGATCAGTGAGCATCCTTATGACTTTGTTTGAACTCTTTGTCAGGTAGATTATTTGTTTCATTTAGTTCTTTTTCTGTGGTTCTGTCCTGTTCCCTTACTTGGAAAGTATTCCTTTGCCTCCTCACTTTGCTTCTTTCTCTGTACTTGTGTCTATGTATTAGGTGGTGGTGCTACATCTTCTGATCTTGGAGAGGTGGCCTTATGTAAGAGATGCCTTATGAAGCCCAGCAGTGTGCTTCTTTCTCATCACCAGTTCCGAATGTTCCAAGAGTGACCCCTGTGTGGGCTTTGTGTGTCCTTCTGTTGTGGCAGGGTTGCTCTTGCTGCAAGTGCCCAGGGAGGCTATGCTGTCCCCCTGGCAGGCTACTTGTAATTCTCAGCTGCATGTGGCTGCTATGGACCCTTTGGTCACTTTATTGGGCACAGTTGGCTGCAAGGTCTAATAGCACATTCCTGTTGCAGTTTTTCTGTTAAGCGAGTAGGCCCCCAGCATGGCTTGTTGCTAGGCTGAGGGGCTTACAATTGCTGTAGGCCTCCAGCCTGCAAGGTTGTAGTCAGCTCTCTCAGGACTGCTACTGTGTGGGGCTGGTCCCACACATGGAAGCAGCCAATTGTTTCAGGCCTTGGAAGGTGGGGGCAATCCCCTATGTGGCTGTTTGAGAAGCACAAGTCTTCTGCAGTTGACAAGTCCTACCACCCACAGGGCCACACACACTGTCAACATAGTCCTTCTCTGTGCATGTGTCCAGATCCCCTGAGGCAGACCCAGTTGCCCCACTTCAGAGACCCCACACACTCCACCCACTCCTTGCACACACCCTGCCCCACAGAGGCAGACTCACTTGCCCAGCAGCAGAGGATCCAGGAACCCAGCCTATGCAGGCACACAAGTTACCCAAGGCCTTACTGTTGGGTGGGGCCAGTCCCTAGGGCAGCCTGTCTGCCCTGGCTGAACTGGATTAAATTGATGCTCTAGTGGGTAGGGCAGGCCCTAGGCTAACAGGCCAGGGGAAGAACTCCAATGGCTTCTGCCAGAATCTATGTCACCACACCTGTACTAGGTCACAATAATGGTTGCTGCCAATGTCTCAGTCCCTGGGAAAGTCTCACCTCTCACAGACGTGCACCCAGAGCACATCAGGTGAGCCTCTTTTCGCCAAAGGACTCTGCACCTTTCTTTCTGGTGATTTTAGGTTGCTTTCTGAAATGGATGAATTTGTGTGTGGGCCCTTTAAGAGCTGACTTATTTCCCCCTTATGTCTGATAGCTTTCCTGGGGCTATTCCCTATTGTTATTAGCCAGATATTATGAGACTTGTCTCAGTTGTGCTGAGTCCAGAGGATGCTCATAGTGGTAATTATCCCCTACTCAGGTCCCCTACTCCTCCAGTGAATGCTGCGTACTTTAGGATTGCTCCCAGACAGCCACAAAGCATCACGGCTTGTGTAGGTGGATTTTTTGTTCCTCTCCAGAAAGGGGTTTCTGCCTCTTCCACCTCAGTTAGGACTGTCCCTTATTGTGGGGGTTATTTTTATCCAGTTTTCAGTTCTCTTTCAGGGGTAATCCTTACTAGAGTAGTTGTAACTTGGTTGTGTCTGTGGGAGGAGGTGAGTTCAGCGTCCACCTATGCCACCATCTTGACCCCTCTCTCTGAAATGTATTTCTTAAATAAGACTTGAAAGCAGAAATTACTCCTTGATCCGTGGGCTGCAGAATGAATGTTGTGTTAGCAGGCATGGAAACCTTAATCTAATTATATGTCTCCATTAGAGCTCTTGGGTGACAAAGAGCATTGTCAACAAGCAGTCAGATTTTGAAAGGAATCTTTTTTCCTGAGCAGTAGGTCTCACCAGTGGGCCAAAAATATTCAGTAAACCATGCTTTAAATATATGTGCTGTCATCCAGGCTTTGTTGTTCCATTTATAGAGCACATGCAGAGTAGATTTAGCATCATTCTTCAGGGCCCTGAGATTTTCAGATTGGTAAATGAGCATTGGCTTTAACTTAGTCACCAGCTGTGTTAGCCCCTAACAAGCTTTGAAGCTTTGAAGCCAGGGATTGCTCTAGCTACGAAAATTCTAGATGACATCTTCTTCCAATATAAGACTGTTTTGTCTACATTGAAAATCTGCTCAGTTTAGCCACTTCCATTAATTATCTTAGCTAGATCTGGATAACTTGCTGCAGCTTCTACATCAGCACTTGCTGCTTCACCTTACAGTTTTATGTTATGGAGATGGTTTCTTTCCTTCAAACTCATGAACCAAACTCTGCTGGCTTCAAGCTTTTCTTCTGTACCTTCCTCACCTCAGCTTTCATAGAAATGAAGAGAGTTAGGGCCTTGCTGTTGATTAAGCTTTGGCTTAAGGGAATGTCGTGGCTGGCTTGATCTTCTATCCAGACCACTAAAACTTTCTCCATATCTGTAATAAGGCAGTTTTACTTCCTTATCATTCACGAGTTCACTGGGGTAGCACTTTTAATTTCCTTCAAAAGCTTTTCCTTTTGCATTCACTGCTTGGCTAATTGTTAGGCTGAGAGCTAGGCCTCTTGTGCCAATCTTGGCTTTTGACATGTCTTCCTTACAAAGCGTAATCATTTCTAGCTTTTGATTTAAAGCAGGAGACATGCAACTCTTCCTTTCAATTGAATACTTAGAGGCCATTGTAGTGTTATTAGTTGGCTTAATTTCAATATTGTGCCTCAGGGAATAGGGAGGCCCAGGAGGGGTTAGGGGGAACAGCCAGTTGTTATAGCCATCAGAACACAGACAACATTCTTAGATTAAGTTTGCCATCTTATGGGTGTAGTTTGTTGTGCCCCAAAACAATTATAATAGTAACATCAAAGATCACTGATCACAGATCACTGTAATAAATATAATAATGAGGCTTGAAATATTGTGAGAATTACCAAAATGTGAGAGACATGAAGTGAGCAAATGCTATTGGAAAAATGGTGCCTATGCACTCACTCAATGCAGGGTTGCCACAAACCTTCAGTTTGTACATGCAATGTCTGCAAAGCACAATAAAGTGAAGTGCAATAAAATAAAGGATGCCTGAATTTCTATATTTAAGTTTGCATGAAAATGATAGGAAATATCAAGGAAAAATATCAGAATATAGTTTCAGTCTCTTTGGAGTATTCTTTCTGCTCATTAATTTTATTCCTGAGCTCATTGAACTGTCTTGCTGAGTTTTCTTGTAACTCCTTGAGTTTATGACAACTATTTTGAATTCTGCCATTTAGATTGTAAATTTCTGTGATTCAGGATTGGTTTCTGGAGACTTGTTGTTTCCCTTCTCCTCTGAAGTGTTACCATAGTTTTTCATGGTGTTCGATGAACTAATCCTTTGCCAAGGGTTTTGTATAGTAGTATCAGGTCACAGATTCCGCCTGCCCCCTCTGTGGGGAAACAGGAGGTCTTTTCTGAACCTGCTGCATCTGTGGAAGCTGTGCCAGCAGGGCTCGGCTGCATTTGCCCGCTGGCCACAGCTGCTTGGTGGGTCACACATGCAGATGCTTTGGTGTGGGACTGCTGCCTTGGCAGGGGACTGGCCAAACTGGTGCACTGGGGGTTGGGGTGGGGAATGGCACTTTCCACTGCTTTTTTCCATGCATGTGGCATGCTCTGTCTTCACAGGCAGTTTGCCTGAGCTGCTGTGCTTGGTGAGGGGCTCCTTCATGAGGCCTGAGCCTCGCCACTTGGTGTGGTGTGTTACCATGGGCAGGGCTGCTGCCACGTGGTGGGCACTCCTACGAGCCAGGCTGCAACTTGGAAGTATTCAGGCATAGGCCTCCCTACCCGCCTGGTTCCTCTTACAGTTGGATGCTGGCTTCTTTGTGAGGACTTGCGACCGAAATCACTGCTTCTGGGGAGGAGGAGGGATAAGCTCACCTCCTTCCAATGCTTCCTGGGGATCTAGTACCCCCACCTTCAGATATGGCTGCGTGGATCTCTGACATCCAAATGTGCTTTGTGGGGAATCCTCTATTGGTTAATGAATGTCCATTTAGTTGTAATTTTGAGGGGAGACTGAGACAACTCACTTGCCATGATGCTGATGTCACCTCCAGAAAAATATCAGAATAAATTCATGATATCCTTTGTACATTAGAGTGGAATGAATGTTGAGTTATTAGGTTTCCATTCCTGTGGATATTTTAAATAATGCACATTTCACTATATTTAGAGAGAGATAACTTTACATTATCTTACTTGGTTTTTGTAAGCTATACTTTTGTTTTTTGAGCTTTAGATCTGTTGAATTCTCACTTGAGTGTTTGCAATTTAAGTTCTTTTTGTGGAAGAAAATGTTTAAGTCTGTTCTCAGACATTCCATCACCTCCTTCAGCTGCATAAATTCTGGTAAAATCTGTCCTGGGGAGGCTGCCTTCCTGTTAGAACTTCCCAGGAGTGAATTGGAGGGAAGCTAGCTCCATGCCCTGTGAAGTCTAACCTGAAGTACAGGTTTGGACTAGACACTGCACTGACTGACCAAGGGAAAGACTTCCAGGCTATTTTGCTTTGACTTTTCCCACAGGAGTCTGTGGGATGTATGATCCTCATCCTGCCAGCCCCTGATGGCCACAGTCCGGGACTTTATTTACCTCATCTGAGTGATTCTCTTGTTGCTTACGTGTCAAATGACGTTGTGGGCCATTCTTGAAGAGGATTTCAGGTGGTCCAGTGAGGTTTGTCACTTTTCTGATAGCTTGGAAGAGATTTTAGCTCAAATTTATCCTGGGAAGTGTCCATGAGATGTTGATTATACGGACAGTGTTTACTGTAAGGTGGGACCACTTGGGTCTTCTCTCCAAGGATTGTACATCTGGGCTCTCAGATCTCTGGATCTTGAACGTACCATCAAGGGATCATCTTCCATTGTCTCCATGGTTATTGGGGTCAGTATCTTAATGTGGTGGTACCTTCAGGTGTTAGTCGTCTTTGATCTGTGGATTCCATTTGTTTTGGTTTCTCTGAAAATGTAGTTTTGGGGAAGTGATCAACCTAGAAAATATATCAGATCTCTGTCCTGTTGAAGGATGATCCACCTGGGTTGGATGTAAATCTATTTGCTAAGTTGATTGATCCTCTTACACTGTGTCAGATATGCCTGCTGTAAAGTGCACATAGAAAGTGCAGGTTGAATGTAGGAAGGTTCCAGCCAGATACCAAGTAACTTCATGATGCTTTTGGCACCACCAGCAGCATGATTGTCTCAGGCAGGCTGAGGACAGTGCTCATCGTGGTCACCAGCAGCACTTTCTGCTCTGGGCAGGTGCAACTCTACTTGTAGCCATGGAATGGAATTCTGAATCCGTTCCAGTCACCACGGTGTCACCCTGCTGGGCTTAACTGACTCGATACAATGAGCATGAGCCAGGGGATTCTGTGTGGAGGAGGCTACTGTTGGTCATGTTTTCCAAGCTTTAACTCCTTTCTGGGTCATATTTTATGATAGTTTTCTGAAAAGCATGTTTCAGGGGTCTTGGAGGATCAATGTCAGAAGATGAAAAAAGATAATACACAGTCTCTGCTTCAGACAGAACCTGATGTTTCTGGTCCGCAGTGACAAGGGGTTCCAGCTCTCCAGACAGCTCTGCTGACCATCACACTGGCGTGAAGCAGTGACCTCACTGGCCAGCTTTGAGCAGAAGCATTCCCATCAAGTCTGCTTTTTCTCTTTGCCTAATTGTGGTAAAACCAGTATGGATGCCTGGTGATATGAGTCTGCTTTGCCCTCAAGGTTGAGCCCAGGGCACTTTTTGTCCAGACGATGCCTGGAGAAGGTGTGCTATCCTTTCATCCTGGAATTTTTCCTTTGGGAAAATTTGAATTGTTACTAGATGCATGGGAGTCGATTTCTGAATAGGAATGTCTCCTTGTTTCTCTTCCATGTCTCTCTCCCTCAGAGATCAGAGGTGTAAGACTGAGTCTTCCATGTGGACTGTAATGACAGTATTCCAGGTGATTATAGCTCCTGTCAGTGCAATCAGCTGGGTAAATGTGATTTTTTTCTGTTTTATGACCTTACTGGACCTCAAAATCTAATATTAAAAGGTGGAGGCATATTCTATTTAGAGTCACCTCTGCTATTTTTGTCATTATTGGTGTCATTGTTCCTTGTATTCTGAGAGTGAGCATTGATTATTAAAAAATTA
Source organism: Equus quagga (assembly GCF_021613505.1). Taxonomy (NCBI): domain Eukaryota; kingdom Metazoa; phylum Chordata; class Mammalia; order Perissodactyla; family Equidae; genus Equus; species Equus quagga. The sequence continues at coordinate 148,060,216 of NC_060269.1, read as the reverse complement.
TCTTCAAAACTTTCCAAGTCTGAATATATGATGTACTCCAAGATCATGAGGCTCTTGACCTTGAACATAATCTCTAGAAAGCAGGGCAAGTTGTCTCCAAGGAAAGAGCAATTCTTGATTGATGTTCACAATTTCAACCTCTGGTAAGGGACAGTGACCTGAGGACTGTTACCTGGGCATTGCCTTGGAGGCCTCTGGCCTTCAGTGGAAGTCTTGCTTTTACCTGCAGAGTCTCTTTCAGGTTTGTGTCTTCTCTCTGAGGTGGTTTTACCTGTATGACAACCCCCACACACCATGTCTAGAGATCTACTGAGATCACAATCACCACATTTATCTAGGAAAGGATGGGATGAGTGGGAAGATCTAGGTTTTGTTATATGTATGTTCTTCACTGCCCAGGTGTGAGACCTGGAATAGCTTGACCAAGAAAACTTTCATCTCTTTGAAAGCATGAGCACATGTGTAAGAGTTGCCTCCTCTAGAGAGGTAGAGTGTGGATGGTGGGTATGGCCAATGTAGATTAGGTATGTCATCTCGCTGTTCTTTAATGTGCTGAGCTTCAAGTTGGGGTAAGTGGGAACTTCAAAAGGGCCTGAGGGTGAAGCTGCTTTTGCATATTGTCCTGAGCTATGCTTCAAACCTGAGAATGTTCCAATGGACAAGGCTCCATTTTTTTTAAAATTATTTTTTGTTGAGTTCATAATAGTTTACTTCATCATGAAATTTCAGTTGTACATTATGTCTTGCCTGTCACCACAAATGCTCCCTTTTACCCCCGTGCCCATCCCCCAGCCCCCTTCCCCTGGTAATCACTGAACTATTTTCCTTGTCCATGTGTTTGTTTATATTCCACATATAAGTGAAATCATCTGGTGTTTGTCTTTCTCAGTCTGGCTTATTTCCTTAACATAATATCCTCCAGGTCCATCCATGTTGCAAATGGGATGATTTTGTCTTTTTTATGGCTGAGTAGTATTCCAGTGTGTGTGTGTGTGTGTGTGTGTGTGTGTGTGTATCACATCTTCTTTATCCACTCATCAGTCAGTGGGCACTTGGATCGCTTCCATGTCTTGGTTATTGTGAATAGTGCTGCAATGAACATAGGGGTACATGTGTTGCTTTGGATTGTTGATTTCAAATTGTTTTGGTAGATACCCAGTGGTGGGATAGCTGGGTCATATGGTATTTCTATTTTGGGTTTTTTGAGGAATCTCAGTACTGTTTTCCATAGTGGCTGCACTAGTTTGCTTTCCTACCAGCAGTGTATGAGGATTCCCTTTTCTCCACACCCTCTACAATGTTTGTTATTTTTACTCTTAGCTATTATAGCCATTTTAACAGGTGTAAGTTGATATCTTAGTGTAGTTTTGATTTGCGTTTCCCTGATGATTAGTGATATTGAACATCTTTTCATGTGTTTATTGGCCATCTGTATATCTTCTTTGGGAAAATGTTCATATCCTCTTCCCATTTTTTGATCGGGCTGTTTTTTTGTTCAGTTGTGTGAGTTCCTTATACTTTATGGGGATTAATCCCTTGTCGGATATATGATGTGCAAATATTTCCTCCCAGTTGGTGGGTTGTCTTTGTTTTGATCCTAGTTTCTTTTGCCTTGCAGAAGCTCTTTAGTCTGAAGTCCCACTTGTTTATTTTTTCCTTTTGTTTCCCTTTTCTGAGAAGACATGGTATTCAAAAACATCCTTTTAAGTTCAATGTCAAAGAGTGTACTACCTGTATTATCTTTCAGGAGTATTATGGTTTCAGGACGTATGTTCAAGTCTTTGATCCACTTCAAGTTTATTTTTGTGTACGGTGTGAGATAATGGTCTACTTTCATTCTTGTATAAGTTGTTGTCCACGTTTCCCAGCACCATTGATTGAAGAGACTACCTTTTCTCCATTGTATGTTCTTGGCACCTTTGTCAAAGATTAGTTGTCCGTAGATGTGTGGTTTTATTTCTGGGCTTTCAGTTCTGTTCCATTGATCTGTGTGCCTGATTTTGTACCAGTACCATGCTGTTTTGATTACTATGGCTTTGTACATTTTGAAGTCAGGGATTTTGCCTCCAGCTTTGTTCTTTTTTCTTAGGATTGTTTAGCAATTTGGGGTCTTTGGTTGCCCCATATGAATTTTAGGATTCTTTGTTCTATTTCTGTGAAGAATGTCATTGGGATTCTTATTGGGATTGCCCTGAATCTGTAGATTGCTTTGGGTAGTATGGACATTTTAACTATGTTTATTCTTCTGATCTATGTGCATGGAATCTCTTTCCATTTTTTTTGTGTCATCATCTATTTCTTTCAATAACGTCTTATAGTTTTCATTGTGTAAGTCCTCTTCCTCCTTGGTTAAATTTATTCCTAGATATTTTATTCTTGTGATTGTAAATGAAATTGTGTCCTTGAGTTCTCTTTCTGTGAGTTCATTATTAGAGTATAGAAATGCAACAGTTATTTGTAAGTTGATTTTTGTACCCTACAACTTTACTGTAGTTGTTAATTAGTTAGTTCTAATAGTTTTCTGATGGATTCTTTAGGTTTTTCTGCATATAAGATCACGTCATCTGCAAACAGCAAGAGTTTCACTTCTTCACTCCCTGTTTGGATTCCTCTTATTCTTTTCTCTTGCCTAGTTGCTCTGGCCAAAATCTCCAGTACAATGTTGAATAAGAGTGGTGATAGTGGGCATCCTTGTCTTATTCCTGTTCGCAGAGGGATGGTGTTCAGTTTTCCCCATTGAGGATCATGTTGGCTGTAGGTTTGTCATATATGGCCTTTATTATGTTGAGGTAATTTCCTTCTATCCACATTTTGTTAAGAGTTTTTATCATAAATGGCTGTTGGATCTTGTCAAATGTTTTCTCTGAATCTATTGAGATAATTATGTGGTTTTTATTCCTCATTTCGTTAATGTGGTGTATCACATTGATTTTGTGGAGTTTGAACCATCCCTGTGTCCCTGGTATAAACCTCACTTGATAGTGGTGTATGATCTTTTTTGCGTGTTGCTGTATTTTGGTTGCTGATATTTTGTTGAGAATTTTGTCATCTGTGTTCATTAGTGATATTGGCCTGTAGTTTTCCTGTTTTGTGTTATCCTTGTCAGGCTATCAGTGATGTTGGCCTCATAGAATATGTTAGGAAGTGTTCCATCTTCTCTAAGTTTTTGGAGTAGCTTGAAAAGGATAGGTATTAAATCCTCTCTGAAAATGTAGTAGAATTTTCCTGGGAAGCCGTCTGGTCCTGGGCTTTTATTCTTTGGGATGCTTTTGATTACTGTTTCAATCTCTTTATTTATGATTGGTCTATTCAGACTCTGTTTCTTCTTGATTTAGTTTTGGGAAGTTGGTAAGAGTCTAAGAATTTATCCATTTCTTCTAGATTGTTCATTTTGCTAGCATATAGCTTTTTTTGTTTTTAGTATTATAGTCCTTTGTATTTCTGTGGTATCTGTTATTTCTCCTCTTTCATTTCTAATTTTATTTATCTGAGGTTTCTCTTTTTCTGTTTGTCGATTTTGTTTATCTTAAAGAACCAGGTCTTTGTCTCATTGATCCTTTCTACTGCCTTTTTTGTTTCAATTGCATTTATTTCTGCTCTTTTATTATTCTTCTCCTTCTGCTGACTTTGGGCTTTGTTTTTCTTTTTCTAATTCAGTTAGGTGTAGTTTGAGATTGCTTATTTGGGATTTTTCTTGTTTGTTAAGGTGAGCTTGTATTGTGATGAATTTTTCCTCTTAGTACCACTGTTGCTGTACCCCATATGAGTTGGTATGGTATGTTTTCATTTTCATTCGTCTCCAGTTATTTATTTATTTACTTTTTAGGAAGATTAGCCCTGAGCTAACATCTGCTGCCAGTCCTCTTTTTGCTGAGGAAGCCTGGCTCTGAGCTAACATCCGTGCCCATCTTCCTCTAGTTTATACGTGGGACGCCTACCACAGCATGGCTGCCAAGCAGTGCCATGTCCGCACCTGGGATCCGAACCAGCGAACCCCGGGCCGCCGAGAAGCAGAACGTGCGAACTTAACCGCTGCACCACCGGGCCGGTCCCCTCGTCTCCAGTTATTTTTTGATTTCTCCTTTAATTTCTTCAATGATCCATTGGTTGTTCAATAGCATGTTGTTTAGTCTCCACATATTTGTCCTTTTTTCAGCTTTTTTCTTGAATTTATAGCTTCATAGCATTGTGATCAGAAAAGATGCTTATTATTTAATCTTAAATTTATTGAGGCTTGCCTCATTTCCCAACATATGGTCTGTTCCATGCACACTTGAGAAGAATGTGTGTTCTGCTGTTTTTGGATAGAGTGTTCTATATATGTCTATTAAATCCAACTCATCTAGCTTTTCATTTAATTCCACTGTTTCCTTGATTTTCTGTCTGGATAATCTATCCATTGATGTGAGTGGAGTGTTGCAGTCCCCTACTATTATTGTGTTGTTAATATCTCCTTTTAGGTTTGCTAATAGTTGCTTTGCATACTTTGCTCCTGTGTTGGGTGCATAGATATTTATAAGAGTTATGTCTTCTTGGTGGAGTGTCCCTTTGGTTAATATATATTGCCCCTCTTTGTCTCTCCTTTACCTGTCTTACCTTGAAGTCTACTTTGTCTGATATAAGTATTGTGACACCTGCTTTCTTTTGCTTGCCGTTAGCTTGGAGGATTATCTTCCATCCCTTCATTCTGAGCCTGTGGTTCTTGTTAGAGCTGAGATGTGTTTCCTGGGGGCAGCATATTGTTGGGTCTTGTTCTTTAATCCATCTCGGCACTCTGTGTCTTTTTATTGGAGAATTCAATCCATTTACATTTAGGATGATTACCGATATGAGGGTTTAATGCTGCCATTTTATCAATCGTTTTCTGGTTCTCCTGCATTTCCTTTGTTTCTTGTTCCATGTATTTCTGTCTACCAACTGAGTTATGTAGTTTTTTATGTTGGATTTCTTAGTTTTCTCCTTATTTAATATTTGTCTCTCTGTTCTCTTTTGTTTAGTGGTTACCATGAGGTTTGTATGCAAAATTTCGAATAAGACAGTCCATTTTCTAATGGCCTCTTATTTCCTTAGACTGAAGTGATTCAGTCATGTTCCTCTTCCCTTCCTATGTTGTTTTTGTCACATCTTATTCCATCTTGTGAATTTGAGGTTAAAATGACAAGATTATCTTTGGTTTTGGTCTTTTCCTTCTCTTTATCTTTAATGTTATACTTGAGTATTTGCTAACCTGTTCTGATGTATAGCTACAATTTTCTGATGTTGTCTACCTACCTCCTTACTCCAGACTTTGTAACCCCTTTTGCCCTGTTTTTTTTTTTTTTCCAGGTATGAGGGCCTTCTTGAGGATTTTTTTATGGGGGAGGGGGTCTTGTGGCTATGAACTCCCTTAGCTTTTGTTTATTTGGGAAAGTTTTTATTTCTCCATCATATCTGAAGGATGTTTTCACTGGATAGAGTATTCTTGGCTGAAAGTTTTTGCCCTTCAAAGATTTGATATCATTCCATTCTCTCCTAGCCTGTAAGATTTCTGCTGAGAAATCTGCTGAAAGGCTGATAGGGGATCCTTTGTAGGTTGCGTTCGTCTGCCTTGCTGCCCTTAGTATTTTTTCTTTGTCACCTACTTTTGCCAGTTTCACTACTATATACTTTGCAGTAGGTCTTTTTACACTGATATATTTAGGAGATCTGGTAGCCTCTTTCACATGGATTTCCATCTTCTTCCATAGGTTTGGGAAGTTCTCTACTATTATTTCTTTGAACAAGCTTTCTGCTCCATTCTCCTTTTCTTCTACCTCTTTAATACCTATAATTCTTATGTTGCATTTCCTAATTCAGTCAGATATTTCTCAGAGACTTTCTTCATTTCTTTTAAGTCTTAGTTCTCTCTCCTCTATCTGGAGCATTTCAATATGTCTCTCCTTGATTATGCTGATATGCTCCTCTGTGATGTCTGCTCGAGCATTCAGGGCATCTATATTTTGTTTTATCTCATCCACTGTGTCTTTCATCTCCAGTACTTTGATTGGTGGTTCTTTATAGTTTCAATCTTTTTTGTGAAGTAGCTCCTGAACTTGTTGAATTGTTTTTCTACCTTCTCTTTTAACTCGTTGAGTTTTTTGATAGGTATTTTGAATTTTCTATCATTCAGATTACATATTTCTGTGTCTTCAGGACTGACTTCTGAGTACTCGTCATTTTCTCTGTGGTCTGGAGATTTAATATAAATTTTGATACCACTAGAGGGTATTGCTCTATTTTTCCACATCCTGGTATTATTGATCACCGTTACTACCTATCGCCACTGGGTAGAGGTCAAGAGCTGCATATTCTGAGCCCTCTGCATTCCACTGGGATCCCAGGTGCTGGGCAGTTGGGGGGAGGAGTGCTTTCATTTCTGTGCTCTCATGGCCTTACTTGCTCTGCTCTTGCTACCTGCTCCCCTAGGGTGTTGGCTTGATGAAGTCACCCTCACGCTAGCTTTCACCTCAGTAGGGGGCTTTCCCCTAGGCTGAGAGGGACCTCAGGGATCTTTGACCTTCCCGTGAAGGGGCACCACTTCCCCCTTCCCTGCCTCTTGGGGGCCACGTGCAGTCCCCAGATCACAGTCTTTTGGGGTGTGAGAGAAGTTTTCTCTTACCCTGTTCCACCTCCTCTGACAGGGGCTCCAGCCTCTCTACCCTCCAACGTATGACTGCATGGGTCTCTCAGATGTCTTTTGTATTGTGTGGGTGTCCTCTGTTGGAGTACGAATGTCTTTTTCATTGTATTATGGCACAGAAAGATTACCAGGAGAGCTCACTCCACCATGATGCTGACATCACTCAATGATTCTATCTTTTTTATTGTCCAGAAGAATTTGTATAGAATTAGTATGTGTTCCTGGGTTGAAGTTCTTCAGTATAAAGAAGGTAGTGAGGAGACATTGAACCTAGAGGGGTTTTGGTGGGAGATTTGAAATTATGGATTTTTTTTTCATAGACAAGTTGTATATCCTATACCAACTTGTGTAAGATTTGGAAGTTGTGTCTCTCAGGCATTTATGAAAATAACTTTGAAATTTAAACTTAACAAAGCTCCTTAATATTCCCTTATCTTCCTAACATACAGACCTTAAAAAGATAGATCCCAGTTTTATATCCTGACATAACTAATTTTGCATTTTTAATTTTTTGCTCAGTCTTGCCAATGCCAAAATGGAAGTGAAACCTGAGGACCCTACTATGAATCCCTGAAACCAGAATCTGAGACTTGGACTTAGGGCCTGGACTGTATTTGGAATAGAGGAGAGAATGGTGCATATGAGACAGGACAGGATGAATAGCCAGTGACAGGCACAGCATTGAGCTGTTCACCTCTAGGCTGTATGTGGCTAGTCCCACTGGGACCCTCTGAGGAATAGGTAGACTGTATTGCAGGATATCGTTCCATTGGGTCAAGAGTCTGCTCATTTGTCCATCAACTCTATCTGTTCGTACACCTCCTATGAGTCATAAATTCCCCCGAGTGGCTGAGATGTGGCTCTGCATGGAAATAAGTAGACTAAGAGGGTGAGGATGTGACATGGCTACCCAATCATTCTAGGAAAATGCCAACCTCCTGGGCTTCCTTTTCAGCAGAAGAGGAATGGGCTCAGTGCCTAATGCAGCAAGGCACTCCCTATTCCGTCTTCCTGGGATGAGAACTTTTTCCCTCTCCTGAGAAGAGATTCTTTATATACCCCTAGATCCCATGCAGCCTTGTTGCCATCTCAGCCTCCCACAACGCCTGCCTAAACTAAATCCCCGAAATGTAAAAACTAGAGAATAAATACCTCTGTATATTCAAAGGATGATTTGTTTTTTTAAATCTCATGCTTTCTACTTCAAAAAAATAGACGAGAATGAGATATTCAAGGATCTACAGTTAGATCTACCTCGTATATCAGATCTCCCTTTTCATGAGCTGTAGATAAATATTTAAGAAGAAACCTATAGCTCTCATTCCTCATTAAAATCTAATGGAGGTTAGGGGTTTAGTTTTCCACACTGCGTGGATATTGTGTTATATTTCACTTTTTGCATTTAATTACTACATACCTCTCTATATAGCTTAGGGGCAAGTATGGTCTAAAATCTTAACTTTTAGTTGTTGTATCTTTTTCTCCATTCTTTGAGCTCCTAGAACTGCCTACATGTCACTTGAATTTGAACAATTGATACTTGTCTTGTTTTGTTTTGTTTTGGTAAGGAGAATTCTCTCCTCTGATATTCCCCTTTCTTTAGCTTCCACGAATTCTAAGAAGCCAAGCCAGTTCACCTGCCCATCCATTTAAAACTGATAGAATGAAGAGTAAAGGGGATTTGTGTCTGAAACCTTTCTGCTTGCAATTGCTGGAAGGCCTAACCCAGGATCGAGCAGATGCTGTGCTGACCTCTAATGGAATGTTCTGCCAGGTGTGTTTGGCTTTGACATTGTCCACAACTGTGCCAGATGTTGATCCCCATCATCCTAGCTCATGTTCCATATAGCCTTGTCATCCTCTGACCCTTGTTTCCCTGCTGTTGTTCTTTCTCCTTATTTATCCATATGGGGGTCCTTCCCAAGCCAGAGTATTCGGGATAGTCCTGGTGAGGTCCTAGCTTCTCTGGGAGAGATTCATTACATTATACCCCCATGGAAGTTCCACGGGATGTTGGTTATATTTATTGTGGGCTGGGTCACTCTTGTCTTCTCCATACTTCTATGTCTGTAGTTCTCAGACACATGTGTTCAACCTTCAGTGCCTTGAGCTCCCTTTGGGATGGTGAAGGCTGTATTTCACGGCCAGGATGTCTGCTATGTGCAGGGCTGAGCCATTGGTAGAGCACTTTCCCCTCTTCCCTGGTCTTATGTTGAGAACATAAGATCTTCAGATATGGTAGGCTGGAGGTCTTGACATAGGTGTGCCTTCTTTATGGAACCAGCCCTGAATTTCCTTGCTGGGATGAGTTGGCTGAAGGTGATTGAGTGATTTGTCTGACTAGGAAAATTCGTTGCTTGGCCCTCTCCTGGGAACCATTATCAGAGTCTCTAGTCTCCTGGCCTCCTGACAAATTACATGGTAGGTGCTTATGGCAGGTGTCCTTCTCATTATCTTTCCTGACTGGACAGTTTTCCATTGTGCTGCCTCCTGTAAAAGTAGATGGGTTCCATGTTGAAATGGCCCCATCTGAAAGTCTTAATCTCACAGTCCTGGATCAAAGTTTTGCCAGGAAGAGAAAATAAGCTCGATTTTAGGGATTGCTGATCCTGTGAGTGATCCAGCATACTTCAGGAATGAATGGATCAGGAATTCAACAGTGGACATTCCAGGTCTCTTTTTCCAGTCCTACTGAATGCCAATTATTTTGATATGTTGAGTTCTCAATTGAATCTGGATAAAAATCTGCCATCTAATTAATACAGATAATCTATTTCCTTCAATATATTTTCTGTATATATGATATAGAAAAAAATTGTTCTGTTACCTACTGCTATTCCTGAGAACATTTTCATTAACCCAGTCATTGGGATAATCTATCCAAGCATAGCAGAGTCCATAGGTATTTGAACCACACGTTTAGGGCCATGGAGGGGACCCTGAAGCCAAGTGCCTGGAATCTGGTACATCCCTCTATAGCGCAATGGGAGAGGCCCCTAAGGTGGGGGATGTTTGGGTGACTGAAATGAATAAGTTATGGCCCTTTGTCCTCCACATTTAGACTTTGTAATTTCCTGAAGCTTCTATAAGAGTTCTTCCATCTGAGCTTCAGACATATTGATTGCATTATTTATCCTATGTTTTTACTGTACTATGTTTTATACTGAATGTTTTTGTTTTATGACTGTATTCTCACTTTGGCTAATATCAGCTCCTATGTCTTTGAGGATATAAACCATACCTATATTATTTTCTTGATCTTAGTTTAGTAATTCCCTTTATCGAGTATAGGTTTAGTTTTCTTAAAGGCAGTACCTTTCGGTGACTTTCTTTGTCCTGTGAATTCTCGTTGGTGACTCTCCTACCTGAATGTATATATTGATGGAGAGGCTTGATTGAGAAATATTCTGGTTGTCTGAGGTGATGTCCACCTGCATTGAATGTCAAAGTGTACAGTACCTGGATGTCCTCACATGTGATGTCTTAGTTGCTGTTCCTTCGATTTTTCCCCAGAGGAAGCAGAGACCTAAATGCTAGAAGGTGGGACCTGGATGCCTCTCACGTCTACTCTGAATTTGTCACCCTACCTGAGTGTAGAACTTAATGGTGGTTCCAGTTTTCATCAGGGGCTTTTATGATAACGTCTCATCTGGTTGTAGCTCTTATCAGTGCCGTTAGCTGGGTCAAAGTGACTTTTTTGTCACTTATTTAGCGATCTGTCCTTGTATCTCAAAATCAAATGTCCAAGTTTGAAAGCTCTGAAGCCTAGGCTTATTTAGGCTATCATTACTGGTCCCTTGTTTTGATTTCTATTGCTGGTGACTGGTCACCATGATATTTAGACCAGTGCACTGTCAGAACGGAAATTGATTCTTCCTTCGTATAGGCTGAAGGAAGTGGTAGAGTCAAAATTAATGCAGTGCATAATCACCTTTGTGTCTCTGAAATCTCTGGCAGTGGAAGACAGGAGTCCTACTCCTCTGTGCAAAGCTGGCATGGAGGCTGCAGGTGACAGCAGGAAGGTAAGAGCAGGGGCTCACTTCCAGACCCTCGAGTCATCATGAACTCACATCCCTAGGGATGGTCTCCTGAAATGCTTCTGCTGGGCGACTGAGGCTCTATGACCTGACACAAAGAAGTCTGTGAATGACCGTGGGAACCACCCAGAAGAAATAGAAGAAATGGCTACATCATTCAAAGATGAAAAAGCTTTAATAGATAAGAGCAGTTCTGAGGCGTCTCTGCACAGCAAACAGTCCTGATCATCACGACTGGGGGAGGGGGGAAGTTCAGTGTTGGGGCACCCCTTCCTGTTAGCTGTTGAGAAGACAGGGCTGGTGTTGACTGTTTCTCCAGAACTGAGCATCTGGGGACCATGTGCCCAGGGGGAGTGTGTCTGTTGGAGCAGTGAGATGATATCACTTGTGCTGGAGAAACCCCTGGGCCCATCCGTTGGCCCTCAGGATTTTATCCCCTTAGACTACGTGGGATGTGCCATCAGATAGAGGTTTTCTTCTTGTGTGGAGTGTGACATAGGATGTCCTTGTGTTTTCTACTTACCAACAATTCAAAGCACCATCTTTCAGGCAGTGAGAGTTTCCTCTTTCCCTCATTGGACAGTTGCAGGAAGACCCATCTCACCCCGAACTGCTCGTACAAGGAGCAGTTGGCACTAGTGCTCACCGTATTTATCCTTGTTGTTTTGATGGATTTTGCATCCTTCCTCCTCTTTGTTATGCAAGGTCCTTAGCATATCTTTCTCCTCTCTGGTTAGGAACTTCCACTGAATAGGACCTGGGGAATTTTAAGCCTTTGGATATTCCTTATTTACTTGAAAGTTGTTGTTTGTTCCTAGAATTCTCCCTTGTCTGTGGATATTTTGACACCTCCCCTCACACCCACTAACTTTCATGGCAGTGTCATAGTTTAGGAGGAGGAAAGTGCCTTTTGGGGAGGTAGTGCTGGTAGAGAGACTTGCTTTCTCCTTCCCTCAAGCTCTACTCTCCTCCACTGATGGGGGCTTGGGCCTTACACCCCTTCTCCTAAATCTTAGGAGACTATCTTTGACAGGACAAATGTTAGGCATGTCTGGAAGATGAGATGGTGGTATGTGGCTTTTTCTCATTTTGATTTCTGCTTTGAAAGCCTTTTTTGCTAATCTGTGTGCTGCCTGATTCAGGAGAAGTTCTTACAGGTAGCTGCCCTGAGGAGGGTCCACAGAGAAGGAGCTTGTGTTCCTGTAACTTGTCTCATGAGGCAACTTGAGTAAGACGATTTACCTGGTTTACTTCAATTAACTCCTGTCACATAGCTACATACTACTGACCATTTGGTGAGAGAAGAAATGACATCTGACCTTTGCGATTATGAGCTTTTAAAAGAGGTGGCTTCCTCTCTTCTTTCCATTATCCTTGTAGCTGTCTGTGAGGCTAAGCGCCAACCCCCTAGGAATGGCAGAGCAAAAACAGAGAAATGTTCCTTGAGCATTGTTTCAGGTGCATTTTCTAAGAGACGTCCACTGGGCTAGGACACCCCAGCAAAGAGGCTTCCTATTCATGGCCCTCAGCTACATTTGATGGGAGATGTTCCTGGAGGTGGAGAAGGGTGCTTGTAACCTCCAGATCAGGGAAACATACAGTAGTTGTCCATCTTGGTCCCTCCAAACACTCATTTTCATGTGTCTTGAGATGGGAATTGGTATCTGAAAAGCATACAAGACGATATTGAAGGCAGCTTAGTGTTAGGAGGAAAGACAGCCTGATCAGGGAGAGAGGGTTTCAGCTTGCCCATACAGGGAATGGAGGTTGCATTGCCTTGTTGTCTTGCTGAAACTAATTCGTATTTGAATAATCTGTGTTATTTTGAAAGGAAAGGTTGTAGTTTGTCCTCTGACATGCTACCTTGTTTTTCGGCTCCCATTGTTTCTAATGAGGCCATCCTGTTCTTTCATTTGAAACTCCATGGTCAAGTCAGGGGAGAGACTGACACTTTCTCTATACACGAATCTTGGCAGAGCCTAACCTAGTGGTATGGTCTGACTGGCCCCTGTGCTGATGCTCTAAGGGGAGTCTTTCCAAAATGGCATTGTTTTGACTTCTGTCCAGAAGTCTGTGTGTGGAGTAGGCGGTGAGGTGGGAAAAGTTTTTCTTATAGTAAAACGTAATTCCCTGAGCTCTGTTCTGTTTAGACTTAAGAAGTACACATTGAAGATGTTCAGAATTGTCATTCTTTTGATGACAGTGCTTCATCAAGATTTGCAGAGCTGTATCAGAATACATACTGAAGATTGGTGCCTGCTCCTATCAGGTGGGATACTGGGGAAGAGATCCTACCTGGGATGCTTGGGCCATCTTCCCTGGGGAAAGTAAGGTTTCACAAAGTGATCTGTCTCAGAAAATGAAGACCCTACAAGATCCAGAGAACCCCAGAAACATCTGCTGGTCATCCTGAGGTGGAGAATCCCATGATGATTTCCAAATTAGAGGCATCAGCCTGGGCAGATACCAGATGATGTGGGCATAGCAGGATCATAGGCATTGGAAATTCCAGGACTCAGTGGTGAATGTTGGAAGCAGTTCTATATAAGGGAACTTCCTCCTCCACCACTGAATTGATCTGGTTGGTCCTTTTGACGATGGCCGTTGCTCAATTTTTTGCCACTGCTTTCTCCATTTGATGCAGTAATGCTTGAATTACCGGCCTGTCAAGGTTGAGAGTTAATGCCAGTTTCTCCAGGCAGCCCGACCTGGGTCTATGGGCTGGCTGAATACATCTTTCAGTGCTCTACAGCTGTAAGACTGTGCAGCCCAGATGGGCACACTTTGGCCTGCTGACACACACCTTTTTTTGAGAATGCAATAGTTCAATCACCTGGGTCACCTCTAAGTTTTTCTGCCTCAATTTACTTTGTCAGATGTCCTTTGAAGTCACCACCTTTCTATACCCCACATCTTGCCTCAGCTGGTCTCCCTTAGATAGCAGAAAGTGTGGTTTTCACCATTATCATGGCAAAGTAAAGATAGTATTAACAGGGCAATCTTGGTATTGCATGCAGAATTCTAAGATGACACCAGGGTTTCCATTCTGGGCTGTTAGGACCACAATTAAATTACCTTGTATGGCAAGGGTGAGGGGTTTTCCAGATGTAATTGAGATCTTAAATCAGGTGAGTTTGTATTCAAAAGGGAGATTATCCTGGGTGGTCCTGGTTTAATTTAGAAGTCCTTTAAAGAGATTTTAGGTCCTCCTGACCGAAGAGACTCCAATATCTACTGAGACTCGCTCTCCTTTTCTGGCTTAGACTGAGGTGACTGTCACAAGGAAATGAGTTCTACCAACTGAGCAAACTTGGAAGTGATATCTTGGCTAGTTCATCCTCTAGATGGAATGTAGCTCAGGTATCACCTTCGTTTGCCTCTTGTGAGACCCAGAGGAGATCCCGGTTAAGCTGTGCCCAGATATCTGAGCTACAGAAACTTTGGTATAGTAAAGGGGCATTGGTTTTAGCCACTACATTGGTGGCAATCCTGTTATACAGCTACAGACAAAACACCTTCGCTAAAGCCTTTCTCAGCCTCACCTCCTCCAGGGTTTCCTGAGCTGTTGACGCCGTGCCGAGTCAGCTGGGTGGAGCTGCCCTCCCGTGTCTGAGCAGAACTGCACCGGGTGCCCTTGACTGGGCCTCAACCGCTACATAGTTTTTCCTTGTCAAGTTCATAGACCTGCTCTTCCTTGTCGTCTTTCCATTTATCTGCTCTTCATTCTTGAAAGTACCTTGGTGACATCACTGTTGTCTCCTCAAAATAGGAAATGGAGAAATATACGCTTTTAGTTCCTGGTTGGTGATTAATTCTTGGATCTCTCCTTTGTTGGAGAGAAGAGGATATGATGACCATTCTGCCTCCACTTCCCCCACCCTGATGAATATAAGGTAGATGAGAAGTCAAAAAAGACCCTTCAAAAAGACGTCTGTGAGGAGGCCCATTTCCTGCTCTACGTAAGCATAATGTCACACAGTGAACAAGAAATTCAGGTTCTATGCCTTGCCCCGGCATCTGACAAGTACGTGGTCTTTTGTTCCCCGTGGACTTCTGCTTTGGCCTCCTGTAGTTAAGTTATCTGCCCTGTGCTGCCTGGTCCAGGAGAAGGCTGTGGGGTAGCTGACTTGAGAAGGGCCCTGCAGACGGGCCCGTATGCCCATGACTTCCCTGACACGGGCCTGTGAGTCCTCAGAGTCAACTGCATGAAGTTGATTTCCCTGCTTTCCCCCTTAGCTAGGTCCATAACTACATTCTTCCTACTCTGGGGTTCTGAGGCATAACGGTAAGTGATGTGACCTTCATGACCTTGCTCCTTGACTCTACCAGTTGAGACAGAAGACTGAGCAACTTTATATTTTGAAACACAAGATGGAAAGCTAATCCTCCCTTGGCTTAGGTAAGCAAGATGACATCTCCTGGTCCTGGATAATCCTCTGGGCCCACATATGAGATCTCGGGATTTTAATCTTGTCCATCTTCTGCTACGTTTCCTCAATTACAAGTGACCCTCATAGTTTAAAAAATTACTCATGATGGGTTAGTTTCTGCTACAACCATTTTCAGAGCATTACTCTCTAATTGGTCTTGAGTATTTTTTTCTCTTTAAGATGTACATCACGCTGACCTCAATGACTCATACGATAAGAGGTTGGCACTAATGACAAACATTTATTTTCCTTTCCATTTTGATGTGGCTGTTCTCTATTATTGATATCACCTTGGCATTGTTACTGCTGTCTTGTGAGGTTCCCTCAAGTAGGATATGGAGAATTTTGTGTGTCTAGGTTGTGGACCATGAAGAGCTGTTTCTAGAATTCTTCCTCATAAGAGAGAGCTTATGATCACCACCCACTCAGAAGGAAAAAAACGTAGATAGGACAGAGTAAATTGTATCTCTGCAGAAGACAGTACTGGTGAAGAGGCCTGTTTCCTCTCACATATGTATCCAGCAATCCCTACCAAACTGGACACGAGGGATGTATTCCTTACCCTGAAGTCCTAGCGGACTGGTTTAGAGTGAAATCTTTATTTAAAAACAACAACAAACCTCTGCAAGGAGGGATGAGAGGGGTGTAGTGGATTTCTGCTTGAGCTTCCTTTTTCTAAGCTTCCCTCTGCTGCCTGATGGAGCGAATGAGTGTACATCTAGCTGACTTATGGAGATCCACATGGTAAGGACGATGAGTCCTATAACTTACAGGGTCACGTGGGTTCCTCACGAGACAATGTGTATGAAGTCCCTGCTGTCCTCAGTTAGCTGAGGTCAGGTAAATAAGGACTGATCATGGAGCTGAGCAAAGTGGTACCTGATCTTCAAGACTGTTCCCTTTAAAAAGAGGTGGTCTCTCCTCCCTCTTCCAGTGTCCTCCTTACTGACGACAGTGACCCCTTCTATGAATGGCAGCACAAACGCAGAGGAGTGGCTCCCGAGTGCTCTTGCTGGTGCATTTCTGTGAGGTGTCCACTTGACTGAGACATCCCAGCAAACATCTGCTCTCCCATTCATGGCCCTGAGCTGCATTTGAAGGGAGCAGATGGTCTCAGAGGTAGAAGATTGTCTTTAACATGCAGCTCGGGCACTTATCATTGAATGTGTCTGTCCCTACAGAGCACCCATTCTGCTATCACCTAGAATGTGTGGTCTTCAGACACTACCCATGCAGGTGGAATGGGAAGTGGCTCAGAGTTTGCCTGACACATCCAGGAGTGAGGACTCCATGCTTGCCAAGAAAGGCAAGAGAGATTTGTCTTGTTTCTTTCCTGTGATTAAGTTTTACTGTCTCCTTTCAACTAAAATACCCTCACTGCTGTTTTGTGCTGAAACAAGAAGCCAGAGGATGTGTCATGGAGCACACCAGCCTCTACCACACTTGCCACTCATTCCAGAAAAATGCCAAACTGCCTGGGTACCATTCAGCAGGAAAGGGTCAGACCAGTCCCACTGCAGCAGGGTTGTAACTATTCCATAGTTTGTGTCTCTGACATTCATCTTCTTGTGATGGTGTCTTTTTCCTCTCAAGAAAAATTTATAGGCCCCTAATCCCATTTAGTGCCTTGTCCCATCACTGCCTCTCAGTAATGTCTGCCGGAATCATTCCTTAGAATTCTGATTACTGGAGATGAATTTGCTTTCCTTGGAATCTGAGTGGTTTTACTTTGTCTTTCCAAATATAATTCTTTCTATCAAGAATATAACACTGTGTTGTGTTATCTAAAATTCAATCTGACATGAATGTAATGAGTTTTGAAGAAAGATTCTGTGGGAGAAATCTGCAATGTTCCTTTCCTACGTTGCAACGGAACAGACACTGAGGCTTTAGATCTCCATTCCTTTATGAATAATTTAACGTCAGTTACTGCATTTGAATGGTACACGATTCATTATATTCCTGTCACTTAGGGAAGAACGTGATCTGACAAATACTCTCTTATTACCTTTTAGTTTGGTAAGTGATCCTTTTCAGTTCTTAAGATTCTAAGGACTATCTCCTTCTCTCTTGAATATGATCAATTTATGCTCTTTCTGTGGAGGGAAGAATTTAAATTTCATCCTCTGCCATTTATCTTTATTTAGTCCCATGATTTCTAATGAAGCCTGGCCTGAGGGCCTGCGAAATGCTGCCTTCTCCTCTGAAACTCCAGGACTGAATCAGAAGCAAGAGTGAAGTGTATATGCAGTGAAGTCAGAAGGACAAGCATTTCGATGTTGAACCCCTGGTCACAGTGGTTTTGAGGCTGTGCTGATGGACCAAGTCAAACCCTCCCAAGCTTACTTGGCTTGGACTTTCCCACTGGTGTCTACGAAGGTTTTGTGTGAACTTCTCCTGCCAATCCCCCCGTGTCACAGCCTAAGATGTCCTTTAATTGTGTGCCTGATACTTTTTTCTTGTGTGTCAGGACTGGGGTCCTTCCCTCCATGTCATTTGACATGATTCGTGTGAGGTTTCTCAACTTCTGAACACTGTGAACAAGATTTTAGTTCTCAATTATCCCCAGACACAGGGTGTTGATTACATAGGCAGTGTGTACTGGGGGATGGGCCACTCTGGGCTTGCCCCCAAGGCTGGCACACTGGGGTCTCAGATCTCTGGGCTTCATTGCACTGCCATGCAATCCCGCCTCCAGTGTTCACTTTCATGCTTCTAAGTTCAGTATCTTAAAGGGGTGGAAGCTTCAAGTGATGGCCTCTTTGACACGTGGGATCCTTTTTCCACTGGGGGTGGTACTCTGAGAATGTAGGTCCATAGGTGTTTGAACACTAGTCAAGAACCATGGAGGAAACCTGAACCCCAAAGCCTCAAAGTCTATCTCCTCCTCTATGCTCTGGCGGGGTGGGGTGGGGACACTGAGAAAGGGGTGTCTGAGGGACTGAATTGAAAATATTCTGTTCCTTTTCCTTACTACCCTCTATTTTTTCCCCTGTAATTACACAGAGTGTGGAAACATAAGAGATTATTAAAACTGTTCTTAATAACGTGGAATATAGGCATTCTTTTCCTCTGATGTTCAAGGGCTGGGGGCCTCATTTCAGACTCAGGGTTCCTCCTAGATTGGCTGAGTCAAGACTGTCATGGAGCCAAGCCCACTGGGGTCTCCCTCACTCCAGAGGATATATGTAGCCAGATCCGAGTTTCTCCCATATGTACTGCATTCAGGGCATAAAGTTATGTCCCCAGAGGGATGGGCACTTTCAGCTGTGATTCTGGTTGCTGTGGCTGTACATCTGCATAAGCAGTGAGTCTGCCTGGACAGTAGCCCACTGTGTGATGTCTTTGGTTTGTGACTGTCCAGTTGGGCTGAGGGCCTATTGTCCAGGTCCTGAAAACAGGCCAGTAAATATGATCCGATATATTGAGGAATTCCCAACAGAATCAGATACATCATTGTAGATATAAAAGATACTTCAGTAATATGGACTAAAATACCCTGTTTCTTTTGTAACTGGTAACACAGGTTGAATCTCATAAGAGCCAGGTGACTCCTTGCAGCCACGTGGCTGATGGAGCATCCTGTGGGATCTTGAGCTGGTCACCGCTCAGCTTCCACAGAGCAGCTCTGTCCTGAGAGGCGCTTCAAGTTTCACATTAACATTATCATTCATTCTAGTTGCCCCAGCATGCGGGAGAATTCCACAGCCTGGAGCCACAAACTTCTCAGCAGCCCAGTGGCAGACGTGAGTCCATGGTGAACTGAAGGCCACTCCTGACAGGCACTGTGATGCCATTCCCCAACCCGCCTCTGACATTCACTTCCCTCAGGACTGGGGAACCTATATGTAGCGAGACCTAAAACCAAACCCTTCTCTTATGGTTAGACAGAGAACAGCTGCCTTGTCAGGTTTAGAGGGGCTGGTATGAGACTCCAACCCTTATGTGCAGGATCCAAGTTTGAGAACCTAAGAAATGTTTTCTCTTTCTACCTTGTAGACTCCAGAGAGGAGAAGGCATCCTCTCTGGTTCCTGGGAGCTGATGTGTCATCAGTGTCAATTGTATCAACACCAGTGCTGACCGTGATCAACACCACCACTTCTCCTCTGGGCAGGAAGGGCTCAGTTTCTTCCACCCAAGGAGTGGGATTCTAAGTCAATCTCATCACCTGGGAGTCGAAATCCTGGGCCTGCCAGGCTTATGGGACAAAGTGTGAGGCAGCGCTACCTTCTGCGATGTGCAAACAACTGCTGGTCTTGCTTTCCTGGGCTTAGTCCCTTCGGGTTTGTATTTGCTGATGTTTTGGGGGCAGTGATCCAGGGAGCCTTTAGAATGGCTGTCCTGGGGGATGACAGACAAGGTGCAGAGCTGGTTCTCAGAAGACTTGCTGGAGAAGTTGAGAACGTGACCAGCATCTTAGTCACTCCCCTTGGTCATCAAGGGAGAGCACCCTTTTGGAAAATTTTCAGGCATTTTCATTTCAAGGGAATAATTTGTGTATGGTTAGTACATTTCTCTGAACCCATGGTAGAATCCACGAAGGAAGTCTTGAGCCCAGAGAATACTTTGTGGGAAGATTACAAATATATATTTAGTTCCTTTCATAGGAAATCTAGATAACTTCTATTGTTTCTGGGGTAGTTTTAGTAATATAAGTGTTCGGAGTCATTTACGGCTCTACCTTTGAAGTTTAAATTAAATGAACACTGGTTATAATATTCTTTCAATATGACAGGTTGAGATACTAAGAAGACATATTCTTTTTGTCACTATGTTCTTGATCATTGCTGCCAGGGAAAGAATACTTATGAATCTTATGTTTTGAAATATAAAACCTCAGTGAGTTAGTATGGATGCCCGTGAATACTGTATGTATTTCTTACTGCTGCTGTAGCAGATGACCACCAAGTTTCTGCTTAAATCAGAATTTATTTTAGCTTTCAGTTTTGGGGGGCAGAGTTTGAAATGGGTGTCACTTGGATAAAATCAGGTGTTTACAGAGTTGTTCCTTCTGGTTTTCTAGAAGACAGCTTTCCTGCCCTATCCACCTTCTGGAGGCCTCCTGCATTCCCTGTCTTGGGCTTTTTCTTGGTCTTCAGAGTCAGGAATTCTTTATCCTTTCAACGGTGACCTTGCATCCTGAAATCTCTTTGACTCTCACCTCCACTTCTGAATCCCTCTTCTACTTTGTCACTTTAATCACCCTTGTTACTACATGGTGCCTACGTAGATAATCTCCTTAATTTAAGGTCAGCTGATTAGCAACCTTAATTCCATCCACCTTAATTCCCTCTTGCCATTTAACAAGACATGTTCAAGAGTCTGAGGATTTGGACATGAACTACTTCCCTGGTCCCTTTAACTGTCTATTTTTTTGGTACTTGATTTGGCAGTGATCCCAGGGAGCTCAGGGAAGGGAGTGGTGAACCAGAGATGAGGTGTTGGGAACAGCCCCACTGAATTGGGTATTGTTGAGCTGGTCACCTATAGAGGTGATGGGGCTCAGTCCCCCTGGGGACCCTCTGAGGATCCATGTGGAATGTATCTCAGAATTCACTCTGCTGAGTGACAAGAGTCTGGTCATTTATCCACTGTCTGCCACGTTGTTTATAGTTACCTCTGTCCTCAAAGGAACCCCTGTGGAACAAGGGGGCCAGGAAGGTGAGGGTGTGGCGTAAAGCAGCCTGTCTTTCCAGAAGGAAGGCGAACCTCCTGGATTCCCCTTTTAGCAGAAGAGGGACAGGTTCACTTCCTGCTGAAGTAGTGCAGCCGCATGCATCTTCCTGTGATGGAGACTTTTTCCCTCTCCTGGGAAGCGTGTCTTTACGCAGCCCCTAGATCCCATCCAGACTTATCCCTACCTCTGCCTTCTGCAAAGCCTGCCTGTATACGTTTTGGGTGGCAAAGATAACAATCATTAACTTCGTTGTATTTAAAGGATGATTTGCCTCTCTGAAAATTGTTATTTTATGCCAAAAAAACCCAGATGAGAATGGATCATTTCAGGACATAAATTAGATGTACCTCATATGCCAGATTTTCCTTACTGCAGCTTGGGTCACTCAGGTCTTCCCCCAAGGTTTGCACACCTTGAACTCTCAGATCTCTGGCCCTTCACACTGCCCAGGAGATCATCCCCCAATGCCTTCGTGGGCCATGGTTTCAGTATCTTAATGTGGTGGTACCTTCAGGGTGACAGCCTTCTCTCATCTGTGGGCTTGTTTCCATTGGTTTTGGTTATTCTATCCAAAAATATATTTTGGGGGGACAAGATTATCCCCAAACATGTATCAGATCTCCACCCTGTTGAAGTGTGGTCCACCCATAGAATGGAGATCTATTCTATTAATTGTTCCTTTAATTAATCTATTAATAGAATGTAAATCAATATGCTAAGTGGATGGAATGCTGTCTGCAATGTGTCGTGTGTGCCTGCTGGACAGTACACACAGGAAGTGCAGGTCGAATGCAGGAAGGCTGCAGCCAGACACCCCTAAGTTTTTCTTGATGCCTTTGGCACCGTCAGCAACGTGATTGACTCAGGCATTGTGAAGGCAGTGCTGATCTTGGTCAGCAGCAGCACTTTCTGCTCTAGGCAGCCAGGGCTCAGTCTGGAAACACGGAGCAGAATTCTATAACTGTTCCAGTCACCATGGTGCCACCCTCTGTGAAGTAAAAGTGAGTGTCACGTTATACCAGTGCACTGTCAGAATGGAAATTGATTCTTCCTTTGCGTAGGGTTGGCATTTGTGCTATGCTTGTGCCTTCCCGCCTGGTTGTGCTTGGTGATATGCTTCTGAGTTCCTGGAGGATGGGTGCCATGGGAGGAAATAGATAATTTTCAGACTGTCAGGCAGACTTGCTTTGATGGTGCATGGTGACAAGGGTTCCATTTCTCTGGGCCGCTCTGCTGACCCACAAGCTAGTGTGAAGCATGCTTTCACTGGCTGTCTCTGAGCAGAATCACTCCCATCACATCTCTGGCAGTAAAGTTTGAGGAGCCCCCAGTGTATTTAAAAGTCCACTTGGTCCTCAGGGATGAGACTTATGTGAGCCTGGGGAACTCTGTGTCCAGACCACACCTGAAGAGGGTTTTTTTTTTTTTTTTGTCCTGGACAGGGCTCCTCTGGGGGTATTTGACTTGCACCATGAAAATATCTGGATTTAAAATTGGCTCCTCATATCTGTTCTGAATTTCTCTTCCTTCCTGAGAGTATAGAATTTAATAAAGAGTGTCTTTTTTCTTAGGGGCTTTTATGATAATGTCTCATCTGGGTATGCTCCTATCATTGCCATCAACTGGTTCCAGGTGATGTTTTTGTCATTTATTTGCTGACCTTTCCTTGCATCTCAAACTTCAATGTCCAAGGATGGATGCTTGTCAAGTCTAGGTTTACTCAGGCTAGTTCATCTTCCTCATGACTAATCCCTAGTTCCTGGATTCTGTTGCTGGTGACTGGTCACTGTGATGTTTAGACCAGTGCACTGTCAGAACGGAAGTTGATTCTTCCTTTGCATAGGCTGAAGGAGGTGGTAGAGTCAAAATTAATACAATGCATAATCACCTTTGTGTCTCTGAAATCTCTGGCAGTGGAAGACAGGAGTCCTACTCCTCTGTGCAAAGCTGGCATGGAGGCTGCAGGTGACAGCAGGAAGGTAAGAGCAGGGGCTCACTTCCAGACCCTCGAGTCATCATGAAGCCACATCCCTAGGGATGGTCTCCTGAAATGCTTCTGCTGGGCAACTGAGGCTCTATGACCTGACACAAAGAAGTCTGTGAATGACCATGGGAACCACCCAGAAGAAATAGAAGAAATGGCTGCATCATTTAAAGATGATAAAACTTAACATAGATAAGAGCAGTTTTGAGTCATCTCTGCACAGCACACAGTCCTGATCATCATGATCCGGGGGGGAGTTCAGTGTTGGGGAGCCCCTTCCTGTTAGCTATTGAGAAGACAGGGCTGGTGTTGACTGTTTCTCCAGAACTGAGCATCTGGGGACCATGTGCCCAGGGGGAGTGTGTCTGTTGGAGCAGTGAGATGATATCACTTGTGCTGGAGAAACCCCTGGGCCCATCCGTTGGCCCTCAGGATTTTATCCCCTTAGACTACGTGGGATGTGCCATCAGATAGAGGTTTTCTTCTTGTGTGGAGTGTGACATAGGATGTCCTTGTGTTTTCTACTTACCAACAATTCAAAGCACCATCTTTCAGGCAGTGAGAGTTTCCTCTTTCCCTCATTGGACAGTTGCAGGAAGACCCATCTCACCCTGAACTGCTCATACAAGGAGCAGTTGGCACTAGCGCTCCCCGAATTTATCCTTGTTGTTTTGATGTAGCTGCCCTTCCTCACCTCTCCTGCTCTTTATTTTTGCATCCTTCCTGTTCTTTGTTATGCAAGGTCCTTTGCAATGTTTCTCCTCTCTGGTTAGGAATTTCCACTGAATAGGACCTGGGGAATTCTAAGACTTTAGATTGTCCTTGCTTGCTGAAAGTTGTTTGTCCCTAGAGTTCTCCCTTGTCTATAGATTTTTGACACCTCCCCTCCCACCAACTTACTTTCATGGAAGTATCATAGCTGCTCTGATGGAGGGGCCACAGAGGAGCTTGTATTCCTGTAACGTATCTTACTGGAGCACCTGAGTTCTTCATGAGTCAACTGGGATCATGCCCTTTTAAAGGAAGTGGCCTCCCATCCTGCCCCATTATCCCTATTACTCACTGAAGATGAGACTCAACCCCTGTAGGAATGGGCAGAGCAAAAGCGGAAGATTGTCCTTGAGGGTTCTTGCTGGTGCATCTTCTAAGAGGTGTCCACTGGGCTGGGCCATCGTAGCAAAGAGGTGCGTCCTATTCACAGCCCTGAGCTACATTTGATGGGAGAGAATGGTCCTGGAGGTGTGGAGTAGGGTGTTTGTAACCTACAGAGTGGAAAAACATGTACCGTATTATGTCCATGTTGGTCCTTCCAAAACACCTACTCGTGATCACGTATTCCAATTGTGTGGCTTTCAGACACCAGTTGTAAGCTGGAATTGAAGGCAGCTCAGGGTTAGGAAAGAAACAGCTGTATCTGGGAGAGACTTTTGTCTTGCCCATACAGGGAATGGAGGTTGCATTGCCTATTTGCTTGCTGGAAAACATTGTCTTTGAACAATTTACAATCTTTTCAAAATATCATAATCTGTTCTCTGACATT
This sequence comes from Equus quagga, assembly GCF_021613505.1. Taxonomy (NCBI): domain Eukaryota; kingdom Metazoa; phylum Chordata; class Mammalia; order Perissodactyla; family Equidae; genus Equus; species Equus quagga. Next base: position 148,035,889 of record NC_060269.1, on the reverse strand, counting down.
CCACCTTCGCCTTCAGCTCCCATTATATGAAATGACATCATCTTGTTTTCCCTTTTGAAAGTCCCATGTTTGCCTCAGAAGGGAGACTGAGATGTTTTTCCACTACTTATTTGCAAATCTTGGCAGAGCCTGACCTAGGGGCATGGCCTGACTAACCCTGCGCTGATGTTCAAAGAGGTGTCCTTCTAAAGCTTTGACTTCTGTCCACAGGTCTGTGTGTGTGTGTGTGGGTGGTGGTGGGGGGTGGGAAGTAGGGATAGATGCTCACCACCTGAGCACTTGCTGGATAAAATTTTGATCTTTTGTCTACCTAATATTCTTGTTCATACATTTCAAAAGTGGAGTCCATCCTTCTCTGCATGTTTGGGATGGTCCAGGAGAGTTGTCTTACTTACACAGCTACCCTGGAAGAGATGCATGCTCCAACGTAGACAATTCTCAGTGAATGTTGATTACGTGGGCAGTATTTTTGTGGGTCTGGGTCAAATAGATCTTCTTCCCAAGACATGCACACCCATGGCTACTGGGTCACAGGTGTTAAGCCTTCTCTGCCATGGGATCTCTTTGGGATGGTAAAGAGCTAAGATTCAGGACCCAGGATGTCCATGTGATATGGACTGACCCACTGGTAGATCCTACCTTTGACAAAGAACGCATTCTCCCCCCTGCCCTGAGGGTCTTATGTTAAGCTACTAATATGATTATCTCAAGATATTGATACAGGTGTGTCTCCTTGAATGGAACCAGCCCTGACTCTGCTTGTTCAGGTAAGTGGGTAAAGGAGAAATAAGGGAGTGTGAAGCAGGAAAATTCTCTGCTTGATGACGTTCTCATGATACTTAGGGCCATCTAGAGGCTAGGAACCCACAGAAATGTCACAGTAGATAATCTGCATGAGTATTGAAAGAGAAACATGGGAAACAGGAAATCTTAAGTTGTATTGACTTTGGTTCTGGTGCTTTTATTGACCTAAGCTCAGCCTGAAGGCAAGGTGGGAGCCAGGGAAAAATGTCTGGTTTCTGCAGTTGATCCCAAATCACCTGATGGTTGTCTGATAGAGAAATTAGTGTGTAGAGGCATTCTAAGAGAAGGCAAAATGCGGGCATTGAATAAAGAAGGGAAAACTTTTTTTCTAATAAGAAAAGATAAATCCCCGGGCTCTAGTCTGTTTACATTAAAATCTACCCATTAAAGTTGTTTGGGTATGTCATTCTGTTAATCACAGACATTGTCGGGATTTGCAGAGCTGGATCAGAAGCCATACTGAAGATTAGTGCTTGCTCCTCTCAGGTGTGCACTGGGGAAGAGATCCTCCCTAGGATGCTGGGATTATCTTTCCTGGGGAAGGTGTAGGGTTGCACGAACCTATCTATGTCTCAGAAAATGGAGAACCCAGCAAGGTCCAGAGATCCCCAGTTTGCTGGCCATCGTGAGGTGGAGAATCGATGAATTCCAAATAGAGGCATCAGCCCCTCCAGATACCAGAAGACTTGGGCATATTGGGGTCATAAGCATCAAAAATTCCAGGACCTAAAGATGTGCAGTGCAGATGGCACACTTTGGCTCTGCTGACAGGATTTCTTTGGGAGTGTGGTGGTTCAATCAGTCGGGTCATTTCCAAGTCTCTGTCTGCCTCAATGTACTGTCTCAGGTGGCCTTCTTATTTACCATCTTCTTATACCCCATATATTGCCCCAGTTCTTTTTCCCCTAGGTAGCACGAGGTGTGATATTCACCACTGTCATGGCTAAGTAAAGATGATATTGTCAGGGAACAGTTGGTGTTGTATGCAAAATTCTAAGACGGCCCCAGGATCTCTGCTCCCTGATGTCATGATCATAATTAGATTACCTTGTTTAGCAAAGGTGATGGATTTTTCAAATGTATTTAAGTTCCCATATCAGGTGAGTTTAAACCAATAGGGAGATTATCCTAGTTTGGCCTGACTTAGGTACAATCCCGTGCCACGTAACAATGCTTTGGTCAACAACAAACCACATATATGGTGGTGGTCCCATCAGATTATTATGGAGCTGAACAATTTCTATTACCTAATGACATCATAGCCATAGCAACGTCGTAGCACAATGCATTACTCACATGTTTCTGGTGCTGCTGGTGTGAACAAGCCTACTGCACTTCCAGTTGTATTAAAGTACATCACATACAATTATGTAGAGTACATAACACTTGATAATGATAATAAAGGACTTTTACTGACTTATGTGTTTGATGTACTATAGTATTTATTATTGTTTTAGAGTGTTTTAAACAATATGCTGTGTTAACGCCGGCAGCAGCCTCATACAGCTCATGTTTACTGCATCTCTTACTGGTATCATTTTCTCCTGTGCTTGAGTTAATCTTGTTTAGTTCTTCATAGCCCCTAAGCATACAAAATTCACTGCCAACATTGCAAGTAAGAGGCCACATCCAGTGACTGACCAGGAAATGAAATTAAAAGTGATTAAGGACTATGAAGGTGGAAAATCAGTGATGGTTGTTGTTTGCCTGTCAGGCATGTCCCATTCCACCATAGCTACAATCTTGAAGAACAGGAACAAAGTGACAGAAGCTGTCAAGGGATCTGCTTCATTGAAGGCAACGAGACTAATAAATTCAAGAAGGGCCTATATCAGACATGGAGAAAATTCTAATGATCTGGATTGAAGACCAGACACAGAAAAATGTCCCTCAGCACCATGACAGTCATGGCAAAGCACAAAGTTTGTGCTGTTAAAAGAAAAGGCTGGACCCAACTGTGATGTTGAATTTACTGCTGGCTGTCATCATTTAAATAATTCAAAAATCGTTATTCATTACCTAATGTGAAAGTGAGTGGTGAGTCTGCGAGTGCTGATGTGAAGGCAGCTGAAGAATTTTTGGAAACTCTACAAAAGCTGATTATGGAGGAAAATTACTTGCCAGAGCAAATATTCAGTATGAATAAAACCTCCCTGTTCTGGAAACGGATGACTCAAAGGACTTTCATCCATAAGGAGGCCAAGTCAACGCCATGTTTCAAGCCTTTTAAGGACAGGATAATGGTTTTGCTTGAGGGCAATGTTGCAGGCTACAATTTGGAACCCTTTGTAATTTGGCACAGTGAGAACCCCAAGGCCTTCAAGCATATCAGCAAGCATACACTGCCAGTGGACTATAGGAGCAGTTAAGAAGTCATGGATGACTCAGCTCTTCTTACAAGATGACCTTCTGAATTGCTACGCCAGGGGAATGGAAAAGTACTGTTTGGAGAGTAACATACGTTTCAAGATTTTGCTTATTGCTGATAAAGCTCCAAGACATCCTTTTATTGGTGATCTTCATCCCAATATCAAAGTGATGTTTCTCCCTCCAAATACCACCTTTTGACCCAATGCCTGGATCAAGGAGTTATAGCGGCTTTTAAGGCCTACGACCTCAGGAGGACCTTTGCCCAGTCTATTGCTGAAACTGAGGAAAACACTGAGAAGACACTGATGCAGTTCTGGAAGGATTACCACAGCTATGACTGCATCAAGAACCTTGCTTGGGCTTGAGGTGATGTCACCAAGGAGTGCCTGAATGCATCTGGAATAAGACACTCAAGAGATTCTCAAAGGATTTGCCAAGGATGAGGAGGGTGCAAAAAAGGCTGTGGTTGAGATGGCAAACAGCTTTAACCCGGGTGTGGATGAGGATAACACTGAGGAGCCCCTACAGGTGGTTCCTGAGGATCTGACTAATGAAGAGTTATTGGAACTGGAACAAGAACGCATAGCTGAAGAGGCAAGAGAAAAGGAAGCTGCAGGAAAAGGAAAAAGAAGGCCTAAGAAAATTCACAGTGAAGGGTCTAGCAGTAGCTTTTGTAGACTTTAAAATCTCCTTTATCTGCTGATAAGCAAATCTATGGTGAAAAAAAGAAACCAAGAAAACCACCACGGACATATTTCTGAAAAGAGTGACACCTCCTCAAGAAGAGCCTCGGGGAAGTCCCTCAGGAGGTATTCTAGAAGAAGGCGTTGTCACAGGATGTGACAGCTCCATGCATGTGATTGCCCCTGAAGACCTTCCAGTGGGACAAATATGGAGGTAGAAGACAGTGAAACTGATGATCCTGGCCATGTGTAGGCTAATGTGTATGTTCGTGTCTTAGTTTTTAACAAAAAAAGTTTAAAAAGTAAGAAGAATCTTAAAACCAGAAAGCTTATGAAATAAGGATATAAAGTGTATTTGTACAACTGTACAACGTGTCTGTGTTTTAAGCTGTGTTATTACAAGAGTCCAAAAGTTAAATTTATAAAGTTATGGTAAGCTGTAGATTTATTAAATATTTTTGATCAATTTAGTGTAGCCTAATTGTCCAGTGTTCTAAAGCCTAAGGTAGTATAAAGCCCACAGTATTGTACAATAATGTCCCAGGCCTTCAGTCACCACTCACTCACTCCCTACCCAGGGCAACTTCCAGTTCTGCGAGCTCCATTCAGGGTAGGTGCCCTATACAGGTGTTCCACTTTTTACCTCTTAGCCTGACAAATAAAAATGGCAAGCAATAGGATATATTGGAGTATATGAGGAAGCCATTTGGTATAAACCTAATTCGGCCTGACTTCTTTTTTTTCCTCCAAAAGGGCCTGACTGGCTATTGAGCACGCATTGTATATCTGCTTAGACATTTCCTGTGGCCAGAACAAAGGCCCTTGAGCTAAAGATGCAACTTCCCCCCGACATTAGCATTTTTCCTTAGGCTAGGAACTGATTGCTGCACTCACCTCCCAGCTCACCTGTGACCACTCAGCTGGAGACAACAGACTGCCACCCTGCTGTGTTCACCGAGACAGAAGACCTACCTGCTATTTCCATCAATCACTGTGCCGACAGAGTAGTCTCGCGACTATTGTAAAAGGGACATTCCAATCATATGTGAGACATCCTCTTTGAGGGTATATAACGACCCTGTATACCCCACCCCCCCACCTCTTTGGAGTGCTCTGTTCCTTTGTGGAAAGACTCTCCGGGGTTATAATCCTCAGATTTAAGCTCAGAATAAACTCACCCAAATTTTCATTTATAGATTGGATATGGATTATTTTTGTCGACATAGCCCATGTTTCTACTGTAGCTTTTCTGTGTTTAGATATGCTTAGACACGCAAATAGCATTGTCACAGTTGCCTGCAGTATTCAGTACAGTATGCTGTACAGGTTTGTAGGCTGGCGGCAATAGGCTATACCATCTAGGTTTGTGAAGGTACACTTTTTACGATGTTTGCACAATGACAAAAGCACCTGATCAGAATGTAGCCCTGTTAAGTGATGCATGACAATTAGTGAGAAAACAGCAAGGCAAACAAGTCCAGGGGCATTGCCTTCTCAACACTGACCATTAAGGAAGTCACGTCTTTTCCAAGATGCTGTCAGTCACTCTGCACTGGGTCATCTAAAGCAGAAGGAAATGGAGAGGCTTGGCTCTTGCATATATACAATCTCATAGGTTGCTGTAGACAGCAGATGTGCAGGTTTAAACAATTGTTCATGAAAAGTCCGCTTCAGTGGGTCATGGCTAGGGGCAATTTGTTAGAACACAGTGACAGCATTCTAGTAAATGGGTCTTTGACAGAAGTCATCTTAGTGTCATTGACTTAAAGATACTAATTGAGAGATTCCAGTCCCAACATTGGGCCCATAGAAAGTCATAATCCTGTACTCAATATTCATGATGTTACACTGCCAAATATCTGTATTATCTGATTCTCTTTTATTGGATCTCTTTAAAAATCATTTACTCCCAGGTTTTGGAGCCCCCCCCCCCCCCCCCAAATTAAATAATTTATGTAATCCTACTTTCATGAAAATATTCTTTTTTTTAAATTGTCAAGTTATCAAATTGATAGAGCACTTTGCTTCCTAAGAAAAATTCTGGCTTATATCAGAAATTTATAAAAATCCCAAGACTTTTCACCCACTGGTGTGCTGATAAATGCAGTTGTCCAGGGAAGAAAAGTTCTGATTTGTAGCATTTGCCAGTTTCCATGGTGTGAGTTCTCCCCCTCTGGCTGATTTAAAGCTACCCACGTGATATCGCTGAATGCTGAGTACAAAGAGATGTACACACCCAGATCACGAGCAGCCACAGCCAGCTCCGCCGTGACGCTGCTTCCATCCCAGGCCCCGTTGGATAAAATTTTTTTAAAGCTTTCTTCCACATTATCCTAGAGTAGGTTTTGCTTGGGTTCTTATACTTTGGGTGTTTGCTACATGCTCCTTTAACAGGAGTAGATCGGGCAAGCAGGATCCTACCCCCTCATTTTCTCTGGGCTTCTATGGCCCATAAGTCTCCCTCCCCCGAGTTCTACCAGATCCTGCGATATTTTTGTCACACAGTCGTGTGTGTTAATTCTGCCTCTGACGGTTCCAGGCTTTGGGCAGCATCTGTTTCCACCACATCTTCCCTATAGTGGTGGTACATGTGGCTGAAGGCTCACTCCCACCCCTCCGCTCCTCTCAGGGATGGGTTTGCTACCAGCTCAACTGAATTCCTTTCCTTCTCCGATGCAGGTAAATCAGGCACTGCTTGCTGAATCTGAGTGCTGCCTTTCCTCTTGGTACCCCGTTGGTTTCTTAGTTCGTGATTTAGCCTCCAAAAGAAAAACTCGGTATGTGTGAGAGAGAATGCCAAAGCCTCCACTGTTCCAGGGGAGGATATTTACCAAGCCTAATTGCTCTTCTCTGATTTACCAGCCCTGTGCTCTCCATTGGAGAGGACCATTTTCCTTAACTGTTAACTTTAACGTACCTTGATGTAATGTGAACACACACACATGCGTGCATGTAGTCGTAAGTCAGTGTTTATAATACACTGATTTTAATCATCTTGTGTCATGAACAGATATGTGGATAAGATACGCAAAAGCACATGAAAATAGTACAGTGGCTATGAACATTATTTCCTCTTTCTCTGAATTATGTCTTTAGAAAACTCCAGAAAACAAATTTAATAACTCGAGTATTGTAGTAGTCTGCATTACCAAAGTCAATTAGGCATTTTAGTAAATGTTAATATCTCCGTTCATGTCAAGAATTTGTCAGGGAAGTATAACACTATCCTATCAAAGTTTTGAGATACATGGAATATAGTTTGTTATGCGGATCAAGGCTGCCCCAGGGAGAGAAGCCCAAGGTGTCCTGCCCTACATACTGATATCCTCCAGGAAGCACAGGACGTCCTGACCTGATTCGATCTGATTCCTATCCAAAGTTATAGGACCACCCAATAACCAGACCCCACGCGCACTGATACCATTTTAATGACTTTTTTTTTTTTTTACAAAATCTTTCCTTTGTCTTGTAAAGAGAGAACTCATACCTATACCTTAAATTTAGCCCTAGCCTCAGCCCACGTTTGCAGCTCTTCACTGCCCAGGGGTCCTGTCACCATGCTACTGTATGCTATTCTCTGAATAAAGGAGCACTACTGCCAGACTTGGAGTAACTCCTCGGCTCACCGAGCCCGCATCAGTTTGCAATATAGTATGAACTTTCCTTGCTGTATGTTCTATAGTATGTTTATACTAGTTAATTACACTAAATTGAACATCTCTATAATTTAAAATGTTAATAGAAGTAATAATTACCTGACTTATGAAGCAAGTATTAAGATTTATAAGCATTCCACTTAGTGTAGTAGTCTTTTGTTTAAAAAAACTCAAAGTTTTATGTGGAATAAAATCGAAATTCAAACACAATGTTTGTCATTTCACACTGTGATAGAATCAGGAGAAAGCTGTCAAACCCCAAATTTGCAGAACAATTTCAATGATCAAATGGTTTTAATGGGTTCTATGTTATGTGAACTTGAATTAAAATGTTATTTTGATTCCTTTTGCCTCTAAATCTTAAAAGTCTCTAAATCATGAGTAGAAGAGTTCCTTACAAGTCTTTCAGGATCACTAACACTGGGTCTAATGACCGTTTGCATATCTTTGTTCTTTATTTGGTAGCTCAGCAGGGGAGCTAAGGAGGGTAAGCCTAGATTAGATCTTCCTTTTTCTCACACAGAAACTTCAGAAAGAGAAGGGGTTTAGGGAATTTCTAAATAATTCCATTAACTCACACCAAGAGGGCAAAAAGGGATCTGAGAAGCTTGAAATTTAAAGTAGTATTATGAAATGGAACAGCGGTCGCGTAAATTTTTTTTTTTTTTTTAAAGATTTTATTTTTTCCTTTTTCTCCCCAAAGCCCCCCAGTACATAGTTGTGTATTCTTCGTTGTGGGTTCCTCTAGTTGTGGCATGTGGGACGCTGCCTCAGCGTGGTTTGACGAGCAGTGCCATGTCCGCGCCCAGGATTCGAACCGTCGAAACACTGGGCCGCCTGCAGCGGAGCGCGCGAACTTAACCACTCGGCCACGGGGCCAGCCCCGTAAATTTTATTCTTAACATAACTTCACAATAGTGTTTAACCCTGACTGGGGTGGGGCACACAGATAAGGGAAGGGAATACCTTACAAATATATCTTATAGCTTACAAAAATTTAAAGATAGCAAAATATCCAATTATTAAATGAGTGATGAGTGCATGGTAGTCTGTTATATTAACTTCCTCTATATTTCTGTATTTTGAAACAGTCTTAAAAAATTTTAATGAGAATTTCCACTCGTGTCTAAGCACTGTGCTTTTCCCACAGGTGGACGGACCCCTAAGCCTCTGGAAGACTCTCTTCATCGCTGGAAAAGGAAATGGTTAACAGCCCCTCAGGTACTATAGCACCTCTGTTTCCCAAACCATGCCTCCCTCTCTTTTTTAAAATAACAGAACAGAATTGCAAATATGGCCCTGTTGCATAGAAGCCAATACCATAGTACCGGCTTTTGAGAAAAGAAAAAGCGCTATTGTGAGGTCAACCAGCAGGGAGACAGGCAGCAAGGCTCAAATCTGTCTCCCTGATCCAAGATTTGACATGAAATTTCCAGGGTCAGGGGGTACAGGCTGGTATGCAGAAATGCTGGTGGAGCAGGTTTTGATTGGAGGGCTTTAAACTTGGCCATTTACGGTAAGATATGGAAAGATGGAGTTCAGCGCTGGATCTTCCTGGACGATGGACCCCTCACTTCTGAAAAGCCTCTGCCGTTCAGGTTCTGGTCACGTTCCGGTCTTCCTGGTTCCATGGGGAGGGAACGTTGGTCCTGACTACTTGAGGTTAAGTTAAGGTTTTCTTTCTCTATGCAGGCCCAGGTGACATGACCTGTAACTGTGGTTCTGCTGTATCTGCAAAACAGCTAGACATCCTGTTATGCCCAAGTAGGGCCAGGTTAAACTGGTCTCCTGCAGTTACAAATCCCCCCCATTTGTGTTGTATATCCCTCAGTCTTGAGGGGAATATGGTGACAACTGCTCTAACTGCTTCCTGCTGATTAGGGGTGCAGATCTGGGTTTGCGGAATGAAATTGTTCTGCATTTAATTGCAAATATTCAGCGTCCCGGGGTCTGGGCCTTTATGTTGAATGGTCATCATATTCGTTGGGGGTGTGGGTTTAAGAATACGAGACATACAGCAAAAACAGAGTTTGACAAAAAGGAATATAAATCATAAGCACAAAATGATACCTAGTTTAACTAGTCCCTCAGATATGAACCTTATTCCCAATGGGATCCATGAGAAAATATTAAGAGATTGAACCCAAATTCTTGTGGTGACACTTGTTAAAGCCAAGTTGCCTGTTGTCTAATTCTATCTAGATGAGTCTCTACTTCTAAGGAAGTGTTAATGTAGACACCATGTGATATGTTAGCTACAAACACCTCTTTCTTCAGCTAGAATGTAGTCTAGAGCAATTCTGTTGTCTAACACTACTTACTTTGGCTAAAGAATCTAGTGCTATCTGATGGGCAGCTACGGCTTGACCTGCCTCACTCTCATTCTTAAGGTAAGAGACTTCTAATCGTGCGTTCACGGGCAACAACTCCACACCAAGGTATAAAGGTTCATCCACAGAAATACCTGGTGGAGTCTGGTAGTCTGCTGGGCAAATACTTGTCTAGAACTCTCCAGACTGAATCACTATCTAATATGGACTTTGTAGTCCTGGAGAAAAGCTTTGCGAAACTAGTCCAGTGTTGAGTGTCAGTGGACTTTTGGATCGAGACAGGGGTGACTAGGTAAGCTAGCAAACATTGTCTGTCCATAAGCCATCTGTGTGAACAACCACATGCCCATGGATCTCCTCCACAAGCAAACCAAAGCCAGCACAGGCACACGTGTTGTTATAAGTATTGCTGACAATTAGTTGTCTGCTGTCATTTAGCCAGGGGTCAGATAAACTGTCATCACTTAAGTCCAAGTGGGGTCCTTTTTTCTCCTTTGAGCTTCTGAAGGAAGCTAGAATGCCCCTTCCTCTGTGACCTTGTGAAGTACTTCTGATATAGTCCTGTTAAACTTGACCGTATAGGTTAAGTTAAAACAAGGAACTCTAGCATCAGTGTGTGTTAGCTGGACCCAGTATCCTATTTCTTGTTTTTTGGTTTTATTATATGAGCAGAAAGGAACGTCTGAGAAAATTGTCACTGGATGTGCTAACGGGTCACTAGATCATGTGCCTAGTAGGGCATTGGGTGGCAAATCCAATGGTCAGTTAAGTTTCCTTGTTTTGAAAGATCCTTTGAAATTCTTATTAAGGAATTATCTCTGCAACGTAGGGCAAACAAAAGAACACAGCAAAGAAAAACAGGGAACATCTTGTAGTCTGGACTCGAACTAACAGGCTCTGTCCTTTTGGGAGGAGGCAACTGACTTGTAGGAATAAGAAGTTAGAGCAATTGCAGGGAGGAGAAGATGGGAGACAATGTCCCAAAAGGAGTCAGGCATCGACGTGTCAGTGAGAGGGGTCCCCCCAGTGAGGGAACGAGTCATTAAGGAATCATACCCAAGAAAGGAGCCAAAGTTCCTGAATAATCTCTTCTGGGATTGAATCAAGGAGGCAGGCATGGTTAATTAAGTAATGCAGAACAAGGCAAAGATTAGGTGGCGTCAATACAGGCCTGGTCCGCTATCTCAGATAAGCTGTCTCCTTTGGTTGTCCTCTGCTTCTGGCCTCCCAGTCTGATCAGCAGAGGCTGGTCTTAGAGACAGGAACAGTTTTTCATTCATCTGGAGAACCCGGAGCCTTTTCAGTTTTTTGCTTTTTCTGAAAAGTAACTTAAGATCAATCAGAGGTTCACAAGAATATGTTTGGGTGGAGAAGTCAGCCATGGTCCTCCATAACCACCTAGTGTTTGGACAATTTGATCCCTCTGTTTCTTGTCTGTGAAGGGCGTGACCTGTTTGGGGATTATAAAGAGGACAAGGGGAGTCCTGGCTAGAAATGGGTACTATCTTTACTCGTGAGTGGTGTCTCCAAGGTTTACCTCCCTTAGCTGAACTGAAGAATGAGTAACCAGAAGGACTTGAGAGGGTCTATTCCTCTTAGGTGCAGTCGATCCTCAGGTGTTGATTTTTCTTAGTTTTGGGGAGGACCCAGCCTCCTGGGCTTATGCAGTGAGGGGAACATCTGTGGGAAGCATTAACTGACTAGAGCGTATTTATGTACAGTAGACAGAGTAACACCTAGAGACTGCGCACGTTTTATAGTGTCAAATTTCTTCTTACAATATGATCATTATTAAGACTGTAATAATACTTAGTCTTAAGGAAGGGTCTCCCGTGTAATGTTTCATAAGGGCTCAATTGGAGCCTGCTTCTAGGGGCTACTCTCACCCTAAGCAGGGCAGCTGGCAAGACCTTATCCCAAGTTAAGTTGGTTTTGTGATATATTTTGGCGATTGTCTTCAGGTGAACCCTAGCTAATGTTTTCCTTCCATCTGGCGATAAGTTTCCTTGTCCTTTTGATAACTCAAATTCTAGATATTTTGCGGTTGGGTGGGAAATTTGTGCCTTTTTCTTGGAGACTTTATATTCCCAGTCTGCCAGAAAGTTTAAAGTGAGGCTGGTATTTTGGTCTGAAGGTTCCTTACTTTTATTAGTAATTAGTATGCCATCCACATATTGGAGGGAAACTCCCTTATTTAATTGGAGGTCCCTGAAGTCCTTGGCTAAGGCTTCCCTGAAGGTGGTAGCGGCATTCTTCAATCCTCGTGGAAGTATCATTCAGCAATATTGTTGTCTTATGTTAGTCTCTGGAATGTGCCATTCGAAGGCAAACAGTTTCGAGACTCTGGACTTAGGAGTATGTAGTAAAAGTCATCTTTTAAGCCCAGAACTGTAAACCAGCAGAAGTCTCCAGATAGAGTTGTAAGCAAAGTGTAAGGATTTGGCACCACCGAATGTATATCCTCTACAATTTGGTCGATGACTCTCCAGTCTTGTACAAAATGATACTCTCCAGTCCTGGGTTTTTGTACCTGCAGGATGGGAGTGTTATGTGGAGACTGACAAGGTCGGATTAATTCGTGTTTAAGAAAAGTGGTTATCAGAGGCTTTATTCCTACCTTTATATGTCTCTTTAAAGGATATTGCCTTAAATTGGGAGTTTGGCATCTGGACGAAGTTTTACTGTTACTGGTCAGCCACCTTGGCTCTTCCTGGCCTCTGGTCAGCCCCAAGATCCGCTCTTACCTTTCGTAGAACTTCTTTAGGGACTTCTGGTTGAGGTTTGTCTCCCAGTTGTAATAGCACAGCTTGGAGGGCGCAGGTTTGATCTGGGAGGACTTCAATGTCTCCTTTTTCTGCTGAGAAAGTCTCTCAGGCATTTAACTTTGTTAGTAGATCTCACCCCAACAAGGGAATAGGGCCCTTAGCCATATACAGAAAGTGGTGCTTTAAACTTGTTTTTCTTCTGTGACATTCAAGCGGGTGTAGAAAATGTTTATGAGAGCCTTCCCCAGATACGCCAGTAATGAATGTGGTCTTGGGGGAGAGGGGATCCTGCCTGGTGTACAGAGTAAGTATCTCCGGTGTTAATTAGGAAGTCTACATTTTTCCCCAGCGTTACTATTACCCAGGGTTCCTTGCGGGAAATGTCAATGGAGCTAATGGTCGCTAGCAGTGAGTTGCGGCATCTGGCGGAGGCTTTGAGGTAAGTCCCTTTTCTTCCTTGCTGAGGAAGGTTAGGGCACTCCCATTTCTAGTGTCCTTCCCGTCTATAAAAGGCACATTGTTGTGGCCCAACAGATGGATGGCCTTTTCGTCTGGGTTGTGGGCATCCTGGGGGTCTTACCCACGGTCGTTTGTTTTTTCCTGCAGACATCTTGTTGGGTCTTGACTGGTCATAGCTGAGCCTGTGGTGAGCAGAGAAGCTTATTACCTCATGACCTGTTGCTTCTGCTTTTCCTGAATTTGATCCGGGCTGTTGAACACTTTAAAGGCAATCCTGACCAAGTGAGACACTGGAATCCCCAGTCCCCCTTCCAATCTTTGTAGCTTTTTTTTCTTATATCTGGGGCACTCTGAGTAATAAAGGTCATATTGACCAATCTCGTGTTATCTGGGTGTTCCAGATCAATATCAGGATATTGTCTGAAGGCCTCAAAAATCCTTTCAAGGAAAGTAGATGGATTTCTTTTGGTCCTTGCTATACTCCCTGGATCTTATTTAAACTTTTCAGCTTTGGGATCCCTTTGTGAAGTCCCATTATTAAACATTCTTTGTAATGCTTTAACTTTGCAGGTCTCGGGTCATTGGGAACCCATCCTGGTTCTGTTCCAAGGATGGCCTGTGCTGCTAGGGTCCCAATTGGATTGTTTGGTTATAATTCATGGAGACTTTTGGCTTCTTGGCGGGCCTTCGCTAATACCAGCCTATGTTCCTCCACAGTGAGGAAGGTATTCATAAGGGCCTGTATGTCAGCCCAGTTAGGATGATGAGTAGCAAAAACAGAGGTGAAAAGATTTTCCATCTTTTTAGGATCATCTTGGTAAGACAGTGTTATTCTTCCAATTATATAGATCAGAGGGTGAAGTGACCATATGACTTGCCACATCCACCAGGGGGTCTGATTTGACCAAATGTTCAGACTCATAAGACTCGCATTGACCCAGAAGGCTATGGGACAGAAATCACAGCTTGCCAGTAGGGCAGCATCAGGAGTTCCATTTCCAGTATAATTCCTTCTAATAGTCTGCAGAGCCGCCCATGTAGCCTCCTGGAACAAATCAGGTTCAAGGAGCTGGATCCAGATTGAATAAGCATTGAAAAAGCCTTATTCTACGCAGGAGCCCAGATCTTTTGTAATAACACCACTGGTAGAGTTTCCAGAGTTCCCACAAAGGACATGCAGTTACAAGAGCCCCTGTAGGCAGGGAAACCCAAAATATGGTGTCTCCATCAGGAATTTATCGTATCTCAAAGTCCAGATTTGATTTACCAATCGGGTTATTTTTACCATAAGCAATGTTGCCTAGTAACATCATTGATATATCACTTTAGCAGAGTATTAACCTTATCAAGCTAGAGATTTAACCAAATGCTCATGCAGAAAGGGCAAGAGTCTTGTTAGTCCCAACCACATGGTCCAAATTGACCATAATGGGCACCATCAGACTCACTAAGTCAAAAGATTGGGCAGGCCTATCCAACAGCAAATAAAGTGACACACATGGAATTGGTCTCAAACAGGTCCAGAGGGTACAAGTAAGCTCCCTCAGTTTAGACCTATTGCCTGATTTAGGGGAGTTCCCTATGACTAGCTAATGGAGGAAGAAAAGTTCAGGTTTAGAAAGGTTGGTATGGTATGTGGGTGCAAATGGAAAATGGACCGTTGCTGCACTGCAGCCTCACTCAGAGGTGGCCCCTGCAGGACAGTGGGCAGAGATTTAGGTTGTGTACCTGGTCAATGACTTGAAAGAGAGAAGTGGCCTGAAGTAAAGCTATGCGTGGACTCACAGGCAGGGTAGGGTCACTGATCTGGGTTGATCAGGGACGTAGAAGTAGCATTATTGGAAGTGACTCACTTTCATGAGAGATCTAGAAAAGGCTATAAACCCTGGAAGAAACACCTCATGCAGCCAATTCGAATATAATTTTGAATGATGGCTAGATAGAGGCAGCAAATTGATGACCTTAGAAAATGCTCTCTTTCCATGACTGTGAGCTGCTATAATGGGGTACAGACATTCTGGAAGGGAAAGCAGACTGATTGAGGCTTGATAAGAAGTAGAGCATCCCTAGTAAGAGGGGCTTTCAAACAAAAGGAAGATTTCTGGAACCATACATTCTAGAAACAAAACTTCCAAAAATCCAGAAAGGACCAATGTGATGGTTAATTTTATGTGTCATCTTGACTGGGCTGAGGCTAGTCAAACATTATTCCTGGGTTTGTCTGTGAAGGTGTCTCTGAAAGAGATTCGCATTTGAATTAGCAGACTGAGTAAAGAAGAGCACCCTCGCTAACATGGGTGGGCGTCACCCAATCCATGGAAGGCCTGAATAGAACAAAAAGGTGGAGGAAGGGCTAATTTGCTTTTTGCATGAGCTGGGACATCCATCTTCTCCTGTCCTTGGACACCAGCACCCTTGGTTTGGGGGCCTTTTGACTCAGCCTGGGACTTACACTCTCAGCTCTCCTAGTTCTCAGGCTTTCAGACTCGGGCTGAATTACTCCACCCGCTTTCCTGATTCTCCAGCATACAGATGGCAGATAGTGGCACCTCTTGGCCTCTATAACCATGTGAGCCAATTCCTATAATAAAAGTCTCCTCTCATATGTATCTACATATATCCTATTGGTTCTGTTTCTCTGGAGAACCCTGACTAATACAACCAGTCGCTCCTCTGAGGTCATCAGTCCAGGGAGCAGTCCAGACCCACCACTCTGATGTTAACAGAGAAGCCAAAGATACTGTGGAGTACAAAGATCTTGTCTCTCTCACCTCCATCACCGGGTCTTCATGGAACTTAGTCTATACTTCTAATTCTCTTTTGTAGAGTTGCAGGAAGAGGACAAACTTTAAAAGAGAGTTTTCACCTGCGTTATGAAAGCAGAAAGTGAGTTAGGGAAAGAGACAATTGAAATTGAGGGTTAGTATACTAGATTTTATTGAATCCAAATTTCCCCCTTCACTGCTCAGTGGAGAAGGGAACACTTGAGAGAATCAGTAATTTGGAATCTGCTGTAGATTGTGGTCTCCTTGAGAATGCATCTGTAAGTTTGTGAATAGCTGCTGGCATGTATTGATTTTGTTTGGGTTTTTTTTGTTTGTTTCAGTTTTCTTCTGAGATTAGTCACTGAGGTCTGTGGAAACGGCTATCGTCAGCGGAATAATGGCCTAGGGTCAGGGGGTCACGGTTTTTAACTTTGGACCAAATCCATTGTAAAGCTTCCAGAGAAAAGACAACTCAGTATAAACAACAAGAGTTGATAACTTAGGTTCTAAGAAAGAGCAATAGAAGTTACGCAGTTTGAAAAACAGGGAAAAAAATATTGGAGAAAATGAAGAGCCTTAGGAACTTGTGGGACAATATCAAAAGAGACAACATACAGGTAACTGTAATCCTAGAAGCAAAGAAGAGAGAACTTGGCAGAAAAATATTTGAAGAAATAATGGTCAAAAACTCTTCAAATTTAGGGGCCGGCCCCATGGCTGAGTGGTTAAGTTTGCGCACTCTGCTTCGGTGGCCCAGGGTTTTGCTGGTTTGGATCCTGGGCGTGGACATGGCACTGCTCGTCAGGCCATTCTGAGGCAGCATCCTGCATGCTACAACTAGAAGGACCCACAACTAAAATATACAACTATGTACTGGGGGGATTCGGGGAGAAAAAGCAGAAAAAAAACCCAATATTGGTAACAGTTGTTATCTCAGGTGCCAATCTTTAAAAAAATCTTCAAATTTGAGGAAAGACATGAAAGTACAGCTCTAAGAAGATCAAACCCTCAGTAGGATAAACACGTGAAAACCATGATGAGCTTCTCAGACTACTGAACCCCAAAGATAAAAAGAACTTTACAAGCATACAGAGAAAAATGTTCAATACATATAGGAACAATGATTCAAATTATCACCAACTTCTCATCAGAAACTATAGAGACCAAGAGACAGGGGAAAGCTTTCACTGCTCTCCAAAAGTCTAGCTATCAACCGACTTGTTAGATACTTGAAAGAAACAACTATCCCCCTAAAATGCCGTATCAAGCAAAATTGTCCTTCAAGGATGAAAATGAAATAAAGACATTGTTGGGTAAAAGAAAATTAAGAGAATTTGTCAGTATTCACACAGTACAAGAATGCTAAAGTAAATTCTTCAAGTTGAAGACAAAGCCAGAGGAAAACTGGAATCTTCAGGAAGGAATGATGAGTATCACCGGAAATGGTAAATACTTGGGTAAACATTCAAGACTATTTTTCTTCTTAATTGCCTTAAATTACATAGGACTGTTTAAGGCAAAAATTACACCTTCGTCTTAGATATATGTTGATGGTAGTACATACAAATGTAGCAAAAAGGATGATGCTGGATAAACGGACATACACGTTTACAAGATTTTTACACATTTTGTGAAGTGGCACAATATCAAATCTAAGTAGAGTGTGAAAAATCAAGGGTGAATATTGTAACTCCTGGAGCAACAATTTAAAACTGCAAAAAAACAGCTAACAGGCCAATAGATAAAATAGAACCCATTGCATAAAGGAAGCCATCAGACTCTCAAAAATAACTCTTGAAAAAAAACTAGTATCATAGGACTTGACTTCTGTCTAGTTTTGCTTGGTTTGTCCCTTCTCCTTGAGTCTACCTATGGTCATCAGACAGCCTTCAGAACAGTTATTTTGAGACACTATAACAACACAACAGATAGTGGGAGTGGGGGAGGCTGAGCCAGGAATGTGGGTCAATGGGCAAGAAAGGTTTCTTGTCTGAGAGGAAGATTGGAAAGAAAAAATTCTTTAATATTCTTTCAGTTCACAAAAATACAATGCTATGAATGATGAAGAGTGAGGCAGAAGACCTGGGCCAGCCACTTGTAGACTCCATGACTTTCCATCTGTACTTGCCCTGGATGTGTTTCCTTGTCACTAATGGAGCATTGGTCCACATTTCCACTAGCTCTCAGAATTGCTATCACCATATAGCAGCAGCACGACTTACAAATGTTGATAGTTTACAAAGTCCCTCCAGCAAGCTCTGAGGGCTCCAAGAGCAAATGAGAATTAGTTTAATGCCTTTATCCCTTACGACAGGTCTGTAGCCAAGGATTTTTCTTTTACTAATTGAACACTGCCATCTGGTGTGTAAGTGCAGGAAATAGCAGGGATTGAATTCCAGGAAGGAAAGTCCTTTAAAATAACAAAACAGTTTTCTTCATTTCTTGTCTCTCTAACCTCATTTCTCAGGATATCAAAGAAGAGGTCAAAATAGCTTTGCATAGGCCGCTAAGACTTATTTGAAAGGGTAGAAGTAAACGGTAGAGGGCAGGTAGGATTTGAATAGACTTTAAGGTGAAAGGGAGGGATGACGCGAGGAGAAGCAATGAGAAGCCCTGGGAAAGCAGGACAGTAGTTAGCGGCTCAACCTTGGGGGAAAGACTGGGCTGGGGTTGCTCCTGAGCTTGGCCACTCCCCAGCCGTGTGCTGAGTCTGGGGTCCCTCATGTATAAGGTTGGGATAATAAAGGTACTAACCTTTTAGGTTATTTCACTAATCCAACAACTCATGGACTGTTTTTAGCACAGCACCTGTCACAGTAAGCATTTAGCAAATATTAGCTGTTGTACTTTTACAGTTCAGACTGGGGAGAAATAAAAGAAGTTAATTAAAAACTCACCAGCACCTTTAGAATGAACTCCACATTAGTCCCATTCTCCCAGAGAGACTTGAGGCAAGGAAGTGAAATAAGTCAAGTGAAAGAGTGTAAACACAGTGAGAACCACAGTAATAATAGTAATAGCTACCATTTTTTGAGACTTTACTATGCACCAGGCATCGATCTACATGTGTCACATGTATTAACTCATTCCATATTTAAAAAATTCCCCGGCTTTATTGAGGTATGATTGACAAATAAAAATTCTATATATTTAGGTTGTACAATGTAATGGGTTTTTTAAGGTAAACGACATGATGTAATAGACCTGTATATTGTGAAATGATTACTGTGATCAAGTGAATTAACACATTACCTCACAGTTACCTTTTCTGTTTGTGATGAGAACTCTTAAGATATACTTTCTTAGCAAGTTTCAAGAATATAGTATTATATGGTGTATGCTACTCAGTCTTATTTCACGTAACATAATGTTCTCCAGGTTCATCCATGTTGTTGCAAACAGCAGGACTTCCTTTTTATGGCTAAGTAATATTCAAATGTACATATATGCACTACATTTTATTTATCCATTCATCTCGATATATACTTAGGTTGTTTCTTTATCTTGACTATTGTAAATGGCGCTGCGATGAACATGGGGATGCAGATATCTCTTCAAGTTACTGATTTTATTTCCCTTGTATTTATTCCCAAATGTAGGATTGCTGGATGATATGATAGTTGTATTTTTAATTTTTTGAGGAACCTCCCTACTGTTTTCCATAGTGGCTGTACCAATTTACATTCCCCCCGACAGTGCACAGGAGTTTCCTTTTCTCCACATCCTTGCCGACATTTCTTGTCTTTTTGATGATAGCCATTCCAACAGGTATGAGTGATAACTCATTGTGGCTTTGATTTGCGTTTCCCTGATGACTAGTGATGTCTTCCTTGGAAAAATTTCTATTTAGTTTCTCTGTCCATTTTTAATTAGATTGGGTGTTTTTTTTGATGTTGAATTGTATGAGTTCCTTATATATTTTGAGTATTCACTCCTTATCAGATATATGGTTATGTTCAGTAGGAAAACCATCAAGTAACCTTTTGTGGTATACCTACTGGGTAGAGCTAAGGTAGGGTTGCCAGATAAAATACAGGATGTCCGGTTAAATTTGAATTTCAGATGAACAACTATTTTTTTGTAGCATATGTTCGAAATAGGGTATGGGATATATTTATACCAAAAAAGTAGTCATTGTTTACCTGAAATTCAAGTTTAACTGGGCATTTTAATTTTTATTTGCTAAATCTAGGAATCCTAAGGTGCATATTCCATGAAGACACAGTTTTGAGGCAAAGAAGCCAAAGATAACAAGCGACTGTGTTGCTAGATTCCTCCACATTTGCATAGAATTTAACATGGAGAGGACTCAGTAATTATAGTAATAGCTACCTCTCCCCACCAGGTAGGTTTAGTTTCCAGTAGTTTATGTAGCACTTAAAACCTGGGGCAAGATCCCACGGATTTATATTCTAGTTCTGTCATTCGTTAGCCTTGTAAACTTGAACATACTTAGCTTCTATGCCTATTTCTTCATATATAACATGGGAATACTAATAGTTCCCACCTTATGGAGTTGATATAAAGATTAAATGGAAACATCTAATAAATATACAAAAGATTAAGAAAAAGGGGTCAAAGCACATCATGGCAAAAAAATTCAAGAAATCACAGAGGAAGAAAGGAATTACAGAACAGTAAGAAAACAACAAAATGGCAATACTAAGTCCTTACCTATCAATAATTACTATCAATGTAAATGGATTAAATTCTCCAACACAATGAGTGGCTTAAAAAACGGATTAAACAGGATCCAACAATATGCTGTCTATAAAAGATTCACCTTAAGGACACATACAAGCTGAAAGTGAGGGGATAGAAAAAGATTTTCCATGCAAATGGTAACCAAAAGAGAGCAGGGATGGCTGTACTTAGACAAGAGATAAAGAAGGTCATTATATAAAGGTAAAGGGGTCAATTCAAGAGGATTTAATAATTGTGAATATTTATGCACCCAATAGTGGAGTACCTAAATATATTAAGCCAATATTAACAGAACTGAAGGAGAAATAGACAATAAAATACAATACCAGGGGATTTCAATAGCCCACTTTCAACAATGGATAGGTCATCCAGACAAAAAATCAATAAGGAAACAGCAGACTTAAATAACGCTCTAGATCAAATCCACACAACAGACATATACAGAGTATTCCATCCAACAGCGGAATAGATATACTTAAGCACACATGGAACATTCCCCAGGATAAATCATATGTTGGGCTATGAAACAAGTCTTATCAAATTTAAGAAAATTGAACTATACCAAGTATCTTTTCTAACCACATGGTATGAAACTAGAAATCAATAACAGAAGGAAAATTGGAAAATTCACAAACATGTGGAAATTAAACAACACACTCCTGAATAACCAATGAGCCAAATTTTTAAAAAGTATCTAGTGACAAGTGAAAATAGAAACAACATACCAAAACTTATGGGATGCAGCAAAAGCAGTTCTAAGAGGGAAGTTTACATGATAAATGTCTACATTAAGGAAAGTGAAAGATCTCAAACCGGTTTACACCTCAGGGAACTGAAAAAGAACAGACTAAGCCCAATGTTAGTAGAAGGAAGGGAATAATAAAGCATGCCAATCCACTATATTGATGACATTGTGGTAATCTGACCTGGAAAGGAGAAAACGGCCAGCCCCGTGGAAGCCCTGCTAAGGCATATTTGCACCAGTGAGTGAGAGAAATCCCCACTATATTGGTGAAGTTTTTAGAGTCATAGGGGTTATTGCATCTTGTACACACTTTCTTCCATGAATCAAAAGGGCCAGTGCTAGGTAGGTCTTCTGGATTTGAAAAGACCATACACCATGCTTGGGAATATTGCTCCAACCCACTACTGGGTTGACTCCAGGCTACCAGTTTTGAGTGGGGCCAAGAACAAGAAAGCAATCTGCAGCAGATTAAGCTGCTGCCACAGTGGCCACACAGGCCACATGGCTGGGATATATTATGGTTCTAGAGCAAGGGTCAGCAAATTATGACCTGTGGCCTGTTTTTCTAAAGTTTTATTTGAACTTAGTTATGATTGTTTATGTATTGTCCATCGTTGCTTTGTGCCACAATGGCGGAGAACTTATGGCCACCAAGCTGGCCCTTTAAGAAGTTTGCTCCCTCTGTTCTAGGACAATGGTTCTCTTTGTGTATGTATCTATATGTGTGTGTGTGTGTATTTGCTCTATCTGCTCCGAGGGCCTACAACTAATGACCCACGGGTAGCACTGAGTACACCTAGTGCCTATATATATCATTCTCAACTAAAAGTTGTCTTGGAGAAAAGGCTGATTTAAGGATCAGGACAAGGAAAGTACATGATGAACCTGGAACATCTTGTGCCAGAAAGTAACAAAGTGCTCAAAGAATGATAGGGACATATCAAAAGGATACATAGGCCAGCTTAAAGAAGAAGTTCTGTCTAGCCAACTCTGGGAAAATGTGAATGGCAAGATAAATGATAACAGGAATGAATTATAAACATTAAAAAAGGATTCCATGAATCTATACATATACAAATATTGAGTAAATATATAAATAGGGAAAGCTCTTGTTTATGATAGAATAACAAGTAATATAGAAGAAACAATGGCGTTAAATCAGCAATGGCTACTAGCACGAGTGGATGGAAGTCTGATGAGACATTTACAGAGTCTCAAAGTGCCTCCCCACAAATTGCCTATTGCTTCCAAAAGGAAAAATAGTAACTCTAAAATCTGACAGGCCCCTTCTAACCAATTGCTCAGAGTTAACATTCCCAGTATCACGTGCTTCTGGTGAGAGGCACTGAGGAGGACATGACAACACTTTTGGGCATTCCTGCTCTGCATAACCTGAACCATGAAAAAACCTCAGACAGACTTAACTTTTTTTTTTTTTTTTAACTTTGACAGATATTCTACCAAGAAAAAGAGACTATTATTCTTCAAAAACATCAAAGGAACGATGAGGAGCTATTCCAGATTAAAAATATGACAACATGCAACATGTGGCCTGTATTGGATCCTGCGCTGGGATGGGGGGTGGAGCTATAATAGATATGAAGAAAATTGATGGAACTTTGAGTGTGGGCTATGAATTAGATAATGTCAGTATTAAATTTTCTGAATTTGATCACTGTACTGTTATGTAAGAGAATGTTCCTGTTCTTAGGAAATACATATGGGCATGCTTAGGGCTAAAGGACTTTGATGTCTCCAACTTATTCTCCAATAGTTTAGGAAAAATGTGTATGTGTGTACCCCCATGTGTTTATATATGTATGTGTGTACATAAATATATATACTTACAGAGAAAACAGTAAAAATGTAAACAATTTGTAAATCTGGGTAAAAGCTATATGGAATCCTTTATACTACTGCAATGTTTCTGCAATTTTGAAGTTATATCAAAATAAAGAGCTCTAAAAAATTGCTAAAAGGTGAGATTTTGTGAGGATGCAAGGCCATGACACAAGGATCTGGTGGGTCACACTCAGGAGCCAGGACTTGACCCAGTGGGACCCAGCAGTGGACTGTGGGAGGGGCACTTTAGAGAGATGATTTTGACCACAGTACAGAGAAGGAGGAGGAAGACTGGAGGCAGGAACAGTTTGAAACAATAACGGTATCAACAGCAGGCTTCTGAGACAGCCCAGGGACCAAGTGATGGACCCTAACCTGAGCAAGCGTCAGCACTTCTCAGCATGACCCCTAATAGTGTCGTCCTATTCCTGAAAGGCTGAGGTGAGGAAAAGCACACCCAGTGCTCCTTGACTAATCCATACTCGTCTATTTGCCAACGTCAAGAGAGTAAAGAGGTGGCTTATTCAGTGCTGGGTGGTAAGCAAACTTCTAAGGTAAAAGGTTTATGGTAGTGACTTTAAGGGAATACAAGTCAGATGAATGCGTAAGGACCCCTTAACGCTGTTATTCCAGAAACTGTTAAATGCTTATCCAGAGCTTTCCCAAATCTAAGCTCGACTGAACTTGACCTAGGTGTATACGGAAACTGCAGCAACTTCACTAGACTAGTCAAGATATGTTTTACAACCTAGTAAATTTGGCTGAAAGTCACAAGCATTCCACTTCCAAAGGTGCCTTCCCTTGCCATCAGAAGAATCTGAAGGAACAAATGATGTCAAACATGAAAAAGGAGACCATTTTCCCCAAGAGACGTACATAAAGTGGTTTGGATGTCATTGTCCTGAAAACATATAAGAGGTGATTTGAATGCATTATGAGTGCTTTTTCAGGAAGGTTTAGTGAACGTGACAGAAAAAACAATTCAGGCTTGTTGCGATGGTGTTCCAGTAGCCTCATCTTCATACAGGAAAGACAGGTCTGTGCCCAGATACTAGAACGTTCTCATCCTCAAAAGAGAATGATGAAAACTTACATTTTCAATTTGCTCAAGACTTGCCTACTCAAAGTCATACAGTAAACGCACAGCTGGTGTTGGAGCACGTGTCACGGTCTCTAACTCCCAGTCTGTAATACTCAAGCGTACAGTGCAGAAGTTAAGAGCGTGCACAGGCTCCAGAGACAGCCTGGCTAGATTGGAGGACCGGCACCATCTCTTACTATTTATGTGCTCTCGTACAAGATATTCATCTGCTCTCTGCTTCGGTGTCCTCACCTGTGCAGTGGGTGTGTTATTGGTCCCTACTTTAGAGGTTCGATAGCAAGAGCCAGTGAGTACATCTGCCTTAGATCTGTTCCTGGAACGTGGTAAGTGCATGATAAACGTTTGCTGTTAAATTAGCAGAACTATTAGTAATATATTTCATGACACTGGGTATTGGTTTCATTCTGTGAAAGTAATGATTATTGCTCAGCTTCTCAACTATAGCACAGAAGCTCAAGTTTAACTACACAAATGTCAAAATGGAGTCCCCAAATATCCGTGCTGCCACGGTGAATTATTTCTGTCCTGGATCAAACGTTAACTGAGAGAAATACAAAATAATCTTCCTTCTGAACTCTGTATTCAGGGGCCATTTCTAAATGGGGGAAAAAGAGGAAAAGAAAACAAAGGTACCTGGTACAGCATAAATGTGTCAGAGCCCTGGAGGCAGGAAGTCTGAGGTCAGGATGGCAGCATGGTCGGGTGAGGGCTCTCTTCTGGAGAGCAGACTTCTTGCTGTGTCCTCATGTAGTGGAAGAGGTGAGGTAGCTCTGTGGGGTCCTTCACTCAGGGCACTGATCCCATCATGGGGCTCCACCCTCATGACCTAAGCACCTGCCAAAGGCCCCACCTCTTAATACCATCACCTTGGGGATTAGAATTTCAACATAGGAATTCAGAGGGGACACAGATATTCAGACCATAGCATGAACCAAGGCTCTTCCTGCACTCATTCTCCCCTTCATGCCTCAGCTGACATGGCTTCCCATGTGAAGGCCTCCCCCACCCCCTCCTCCTCATGCTCAAGGGGTAGGAGCTGGAAAGGCAACAGTGCCGGCCTTTCTGTGCAGTCCCCATCCTTGAAATAGTCAAGCCCACACCTAACTCTCCCTGTGCTTATACATGACAGTTTAGTAAAAATTTCTTTTTTCAAAGAATGACTTTGCAAGAGAAACCCTTGATGGCCACAAAATCTATAGGTGATGTCAGGGCCAGGGCCTTTCTTTCAGACACTGACAGTATTCTTACAGGCAGAGGTTTCATGAAGGTGTCATGCTTTGGAAATCAAGAGGCCTGATTCTACTGAAGCCTCATGGTGTGACATTGAGACTCATAGGGTCTTGACCAATTTCCACGTCTGCAAATTTAGGATATTTGGGTTCTTATACTTATTTGAAAATCCAAAGGAAGTTAGCGATCCTCTTCCCAGAAGAGAAGCCCATTATGTACAAACATAATTCTGTATTCAATTCCAAGTGTTTCTAGATCCCACTGGAATCCATCACTGGTTCCCTTGCAGGGTAATTTCTAATGATCTTTTTTTAAAAAATTTTTTTTTCCAGATTGGCACCTGAGCTAACATCTGTTGCCAATCTTTTCTTTTTTTTCTTCTTCTTCTTCTCCCCAAAGCCCCCCAGTACATAGCTGTATATTCTGGTTGTGAGTGCCTCTGGTTGTGCTGTGTGGGATGCTGCCTCACTTGGCTTGATGAGCGGTGCCGTGTCCACGCCCAAGATCTGAACCGGCGACACCCTGGGCCACTAAAGTGGAGACGCCGACTTAACCACATGGCCACTGGGCGAGCCCCTCTAATGATCTTCTTAGCTCACATATTCTACATTTCTAGGTTTCCTGGAGTCTGTAACAGACCCATTTAATCAAGGACAGATTGTGAATGTTTGTGTAAGTATGACTTCTGAAGCAAGAGTGGTCAAAACTGTTTTTAATTTGTTTTTTTGTTTGTGGAGCAAAGGCATTATTTACCACCAAGAAGAAAGCATGTGTTTAAAAGTTTAATCCTCCCAGATGGGAGGAGAAAACATCTGGAACAGTGTACATGCCTGGTCCTCAGTGGGGACTCTCAGGACGCCTTCTAGTAGAACAGAGTTTGGAGCCTCATAACCGAAGCTTCCAGTTCCAGCTCCACAACTTGTCAGGCTTGTGTTGGGCCATGGGCAAGACAAATAGATAAGATTTAAATTCTTCCTCTCCTAAAGTGGAAAAAATCCTTCTACCTTCCTTAGAGCATTGTAGTGAGAATTAAACTCAGTGAGACGATGCTCATCCGTTCCTCAGCACGTAATCCCCCTCCTCTGTGTTATCTCTAGTTTGCGCTCCTCCTCCCCTTCCTATCCTAAGGGGTGATGTGCCCTGGCTTCTTTCATCCTTTACCTAATAGTTGTCTTAATACCTATGCTTTCCTTGGGTTTTAACTACATGTGTTGCTGATGACTTCCACGTCTACCCCAACCTTGACCTCTCCCTCCGTATTCCACAGTCACATAACCAACCCCGGCATGGATATTTTCCCATGGCATGGATTTCTGTTGCTTCGGCCTGTCCATGAGACAAAGCTCCTCTTTTGGTAATGGGACTCCTTTTCCTTTGAGAGATTTCCCTGACCCTACTTCCTCCCACCAGAGGAAAGGACATGTAATCCACCAATCACTGTTCAAAGTTTCTCCTCCCCTCCGCTCAGTGATTTTCCAGGAGCAGACATGTGACCCCAGTGAGAGCTGTTTAGAGTTCCTTTCCAGGAGCTGACATGGTTGTTAAAAAACAAGGGGCACCTTCAGCCCTGATGATAAGTGGACATTACAGCCTGGAGTTGTCAACATTATCACCACCATAAAGAATGAGCCCAAGAGTGAGCTGACAGAGGAAATTTGATCTGAGAGACCAAAAGAAAGATTACTTGTAACTTTGGTTGAATCCCTGAATCCAGCTGTAGCAGGTATAACCATGAGACATTTCAAAACCAATTCAAACTAGCTTACGTAAAAATGGGAAATAGCTTATGTAATTAGGATTCCATTGCATTAGACTAGACTCATAGTCTCAAGCCATAGAGACCCAACATGTTGGCTCCTCCTCCCAAACAGTTCTTCTCCCTGTGCTCTTGTTTCAGTTGGAGACACCAACATCCACCCAGTCATTCCAACCCGAGACCTGGAGTCATCTTGACTACTCCTGCTTCATCATCATTATGGCCATTAGATCAACCAGTCCTGTTGTACTTACCTCTCCACTATTTCTCCAATCATCCCACTTTTCTCCATCTCCACTCCACCACCTACTTTAGAGACCCACCACGTTCTCTCTGGATTACCATTAGAGTTTCCTAACTAGTCTTTTTCTCTGTTTTTTTCACATTACTGTGGTGGGACCAAGTAAAATGTATTTATGTAAATCACATCTTACTGCGGCATTTCTCTGCTTAAAACCCTTTGAGATCATTTACCCCAGGATAACATCCACTTCTCATGGTACATAAAATTGTCCATGTAATGTTTAACTGTTCTCTGTGTCCCATGTTACCATCCAGAAACAGTACTCTTTGTAGTTACCCGTGGACAGTATGCTGTAACCCACCTCTTTGCCTTTGCTCATCACGTTGCAAAGGCAGTATAGTTTGTCTCCATTAAAAATTAGGCTCTGGAATGATACTGACCTGAGTTTGAATCCTTGTATGGTGTGTATTGACTACTACTTGGGCAAGATACTTATATTCTCTAACCTCAGTTGTCTCATTTGAAAAATAAGGATGCTAATATTAGCTGTTTCATGAGCACGTTGCCATAAGAATTTAAAGGTTCTGGACCCAATTCCAACATGTGTGTGTGGTGGGAGGGGGATTGTTTCCACACCAACAATGTCTCCGGACTCCAGCTGGGTGTCTCGATTCTGACACTATCTACCCGGAGAAAGCATCAGATTCCACAGGTTACGGGCTCAGTCCTACAAGACAAGTCCCACCTCACATACCAGTTGCAAGCCCAGGTTGTCAATCATGCTTCTGACTGACCAGCTATAGATTTGAGGTTCCAATGACTCCTTCCTCGGGTTCAATTAATTTGCTAGATGGCTCACAGAACTCAGAGAAACATTTTACTTACTAGACTATTGGTTTATTATAAAAAGGTATAACTCAGGAATAGGCAGATGGAGGAGATGCCTAGGGCAAGACTTGAGGAAAGGATGTGGAGCTTCCATGCTCTCTCCAGGTGAACCACTCTCCCCAAATCTCCGTGTGTTCACCAACTCGGAAGCTTTCTGAACCCCATCCTTTTGGGTTTTTATGGAGATTTCATTACCTAGGCATGATTGATTGGCAGTTGAACTCAATCTCCAACCGCTCTCCCTTCCCCAGAGGTCAAGGGTGGGACTGAAAGTTCTAACCATCTAATCACATGATTAATTCCACTGGCAACTAGCCCTCATCTTTAGGTGAGGTCCAAAGTCACCTTAAGAACATAACAAAACAACAAAAACCTTGATTGCTCTCATCCCTTAGGACATTCCAAGTATTTTAGGAGCTCTGTGCGGGAGACAGGATGAAGACCAAATACATATTTATTATAAATCACAAGATCACAGAGTTCAAAGAGATTTTGTGAAAAGCAGGTAGATGGCACTGGAAGGCAATAAGATTTGGCAGGTGTTAGACACTATTTCCTCTGTCTAGAATTTTCTCAGTGCTGAGTTTGTCCCATTACTCCCTTTGCTTGGCTCACTCCTGCTCAATCTTTGGTTCAGCTCAGATAACATCTCTTTCAGAAGGCTCTCCAAGACCCCTGGGCTGGGGGGTCCGGGCAAGGCTGCTTCTGAGTTACCTGGGACCGTGTCTATCGTTGCTCTTACTGTGCTATATCATCAGACTCACCTTCTCATCTGAGCTCCTTGAGGCCTGACATGGTGTCTTCATCTTGGCCTCTCCAGTTCCTAACAATTTTTGGACTGAGTTGAATAGAAATGTTACTTATCTTCCAGCTCAGCCTCTGACAGACAGCATGAAAACTGAGCAACAACCGTATTAATTTCCTTGGATCCTTTCACTTGCTTTTTCCGTTTGTTTTCCCAATACACATAATTTAGAGCTATTATGCTTGTCTGCTTCTATCCTGTTAGGCTCGACGGGTGACATATTGGGAGAGACAGGGCTTGTGAATACGAATGAATAGAAATAACTTGACATTCTCTTTTCCTTCCAACAAAAGCAGCTTTTTTCTTGTTGTTCAATGGCCTTGGAATGATGGATTGTGAAAATTGAATCAACATCTCCTTTTATTACAGCACGTTTACCAGGCCCAGCCAAAAATTCTAAAGCTTTCTGCAGAAAAGCAAGTCTAGGGGAATGTTAACGACTGGTTCCTGCCAACCTCTCTGCCCCCCACCCCCCAACCCTCCATGAATGGATGGTCCACACAGTGTAATGGATGGTAATTACTACAACGTCTAGGAGTTACTGAGCTGGCACTAGAATGCCCAGGGAAAGAGGCTTGTGAGTGTAGTTTCTTTCATGAATTGGAGTTCTGAAAGGAGCTTGGTTTTGTAATGACAAAAGCAGTGGGTTTGGAAATCAGTTTGAATGTCTGTCTATCTCTTTTATAGATGAAGAAACCAGGACTCAGGCAGGTTAAATAACCTTCCCAGGGTCACCCAGCTAGTCAGTGTTAGTATCTATTTCCCATAAGGGCTGCAGGGCGGAGAAAGTTATAGACAGTATACATAACGCCTAGCAGAGCGCTGGCACCCAGGAGCACCTCATGCTTTTTGCACACCTAGTAACTGGAAGGACTGGTCCTACAATGTTCCTGATAGTTCCCCTTTCGGATTTTAAGTGTTTCCCCTACAAAGGATGTCCGGTCATCCTTACTTTCATTCCTCACATTTTCACATGTGGAAGGGACTTTCCGCTCTACCCCAAGAAGCAGAGGAGCAACACCTCCAGCTCTCTTCCCACGACCTTCACTCTTGCCTGGAGGAGGGAGAGAGGCAGTCCTGTCGTGTTTAGGCTTGGCTGACCACCCTGATGCTCATTCTCGTCTGGATTCACCTTGCCCACAGGATGCAGCTCTCTCCTGCTTCCTCTTGTGGGGCACTTACAGGGGCAGACTGGTCCTGCAAGAGAAGACTGTCTTCATCCAATAGGGTCAGTGACTGGGCACCGGGTCTCTATACCAGTGTTAAACATCAGGAGGCCCATCATGACCACACACACGAACTACATTCTCCATTCTAGTTGTGTCAGCAATGAAGCTGACATATTTAACGCTGTCTGATTTATGTGTCGTCTCTCGGTTGACTCCAAATTTTGGAGTGGATAAAAGGGTTTTAGAAAGGCCAATTAATACTAATATCTTGATCCAATGGCCAGGGACTTTGAGATGCAAATTCTGGTGGCTGGGAATAAAGTTAAGGAGCAAGGTCAAGGCTTTGGTTTAGCTAGGGCGTGAGAACTCAGAGTTTTACTACAATAGCAGTTGGTGGGATGGAGAGTTTATTTCTCTAGTGCTCCCAAGCGAACAGCTGTTTTTATTTGATCAGTCTTTATTTGATTAGGACTTAGTAAGCAGGAACTCTGTGATGCTCTATGGCTGACGTTAACGTGTCCCAGGCACGTGCAGCCATTGCCTTGGCAAAGTGCGGCTGAGGCAGATTATGGGAGAGGAGGGGAGCTCTGGTTAAGGCTCCCTTCCAAATCGGCAGATCTTTCCCATGTGGCCAACTAGACATTGATGGATTTCCCTGTTTTACTGTTTCTTAGCCAAATCTGCAGGCCTTTTCTTTAATCTTAAAAGACAACTATAATTCATGTGGGGCCGACAGCATTCCTGCAGGCTCCGTG
Organism: Equus quagga; assembly: GCF_021613505.1. Lineage (NCBI taxonomy): Eukaryota > Metazoa > Chordata > Mammalia > Perissodactyla > Equidae > Equus > Equus quagga. The sequence continues at coordinate 148,004,817 of NC_060269.1, read as the reverse complement.
TAAGTCATGTGAAGTTAGCCCTGGACCAGCTGCCCCGAGTTCGTTCCTGCTCATGCTGTTCAGAATCGTATTCAGAGCCAAAGGTGGGGACCAGTCAGGTAGCCAAGGAAATAACAACTAAATGTCATGTAAGGACTTTGTTTAGATCTTAATTTGAACAATATGTTTTGAGACTATTTGAGGATATTTGAATGTAGACTAGTTATTTATATAAATACCAAGGAGTTATTTATAATTTTGTTAGGTAATAATAATATTCTTATTTATGTAAGAAAATGTCCAGTTTTTAAAGAGATGCCTACTGAACTCTGTAGGGATGAAATGACATGTTTGCTATTAATTTTAAGGAAAAATGCTTTGGGTGGCAGGTCTTTAAAACAATGTGAAATATTAGAAGGCCCACTGTGACCACACATATAGACTGTATTTTGTTAGGTGTAATAGTGGGATCGATAATGGATCGATTAAACGGGATGCAAGATTCAATGATTCACTTCGTTAATAGTCCCAAGGCAAAAAAAGCATCTGATCCTCCTAATGTGGAAAAGCCATTTGAAAATTATTCAGCAATCATTCCTGGAAAGTAATTATTAGCTAGTAGATTAAAGTTCATTATAAAGGTTCAATAATTGAGAGTGCAATACAGGAGGAAAAACCCGTATCAATGGTATAGCACAGTATACTCACCTGTAGACCCATAGTCATAAGGAAGTATAGGAGATTACAGCATACAGTAACCATCATTTTGTTCCTATTCAGGGTATTTCTCAGGCCAAAGCCACCAGCCTGGTTGAGAGCGAAACATTGAAAGTAAACTGATACTGTCGCTAGTACTGTTTAATATTGTTCTGAATGTACCAGGAAAAGGATTAAACAGGGAGAAGAAAATAAGAATACAAACAAGAAAGAACTTGGTAAAATTATTTGCCATAATTATTTCTAAATCTTTATACTAATTGTCCATGGATTTTCTTGGGATCAGCCATGTCATCTACCAATACTGACCTTAGAAATGTGACTAGTTGCGACTTTACAGAAATTAGTAGAGTTCAAAAAAAAGATATGCAAATAAGAAATAGTTAAAATATAGTGGAAGAAAAGATCACATTTCGAGTACCAGGATAAAACATTAAACACATAGGAATAAGCCTAAGAAATGTACAGGACCTATATGAAGAAACCTTAATAATACTGAGACTTCCTATTGAAGGATAAATGACCTCCAATGATTTACCTTTCATTTTTCTCAGCTCATTGAAAACTGTTTGTTTTAAAGGCCAGATTATAACTAAAAGTTTCAAAAATAGATACCAGAGAAACTACACGCTGTGCGCAACATGTGTGTTGCGGGTTGAATTGTGTTCCCCAAAAGCTTTGTTCAAGTCCTAAGCCCGGGAACCTATGAACCAGACTTTATCATTAATAGGGTCTCTGCAGATATAATTAAGTTAAGACGAGGCCATGCTGGATTAGGGTGGGCCCTAAATCCGGTATCACTGGTGTCCCTAAGAGAAGAGGGAAATTTGGACACAAAGACACAGGGCAGAAGGCCATGTGAAGACTGAGACAGAGATGGAAGTCGTGAAGCTACAAGCCAGGTGACACTGAAGATTGCTGGCAACCACGAGAAGTAGAAAGGCAGGTGGGATTCTTCCCTAGGGCCTTTGCAGAGTGGGGCCCTGCCAACTTCCTGATTTGGGATTGTTAGTTCCCAGCACCGTGAGAGAATGTATTTCTGCTGTTCTAGGATGCTCCGTTTGCGGTACTTTGTTACAGCAGCCCTAAGAAACTGACACATGCACAAACACACCACACACGTAATCGTCGTATGAAATATCTGAAATGCATTTACGTTTAATTTTTTAAATGCCTGATTATTTTCATTTTGTGCTGCCAACTATGAAAGAGCAGTAAGTCAAATAGAAGCAAAAGCACTCAAAGGGGATTACGGTTCAAGCAAACTTATCTTTAGGCGAAGAACTTGACCACTGAGTGAACTAGATGTAGGTTACGTGTCCCCCGCAGGCCAAGGAGGCTCCAGGTCACATGGAGGGTAACAGACCTGCCCCAGCTTCTTTCAAGTCCCTGTACAGAAGCCAACTGGAGGGGCCGGACCCGTAACGTAGCAATTAAGTTCGTGTGCTCTGCTGTGGCAGCCTGGGGTTTGCTGGTCTGGACCCTGGACGTGCACATACAGACTGCTTATCAAGCCATGCTGTGGCAGGCATCCCACATATTAAAAAATAGAGGAAGATGGGCACAGATGTTAGCTCAGGGCCAGTCTTCCTGAGCAAAAAAAAAGGCAATTGGAGGCTCAGATACATGTGTGCAAGAATATAAAAAATCTTTTACTTAATAATTTGCTAGCTTGATTCATGTGTTCTACCCCTGAACTTTGACAAGTAGATTCTCATGACACGAGAATAAAAAACATGTGAAAAGTTATCACTTTATATGACTGAATGCCAGCAAAATATCAAAGATAACCACATTTAATTATGCATGTCTCTGTGTCTGCTGACGGGCTGGCAATGTTCAGATGTGTAATAAAATAAACAAAACATATACATGACTTATAAATGATTAAGTAACATGCCATACTATCTATTTTGCCTTCAATGCAGCTAAATCACTAGTTACATTTTTATAATTATGGCTTTTACATAGTTTGTATTCTATTGACAGAAATGACCTAAACATATTTTTAAAAACCTAAAAAATAATTTTTCACACATTTTTCAAAGTTAAAAAATATTAATATTTTATGTAAAAATTAAATGGCAAATAAAAATATGAATATAAACTTTTAACTAAGTTATTTAAATGCAGATATATATTTAATTTAAAAATATAAGTGAATGACATTAACTTTTTGTATAAAAACTAAAACTAACTGAAAATCTAACAGCCAACATCCATTCAGTCTCCAAAGCACAGAATTGGTACCATGCTTCACACACATTACATCTAGACCCACATATACAAAAATATAGGAGCAAAATGAATTGTATCATGTTGAGAAGCGTTTCTCAGACACCATGTGTAACTATAAATACCACGGTAATTTGTGACTACCTCTGGGACCACAAGCATAATGAAAAGCAATAAAATGGATGTTCTACAATACTAGGAACTGGTTGTTTGTCATGAGAGAATTTATTGCATCCGTGCTTTCTGAGCAGAAGGATTTGACAAGGTATTTTCTCGTATCTAAGCACGTCCACAGCTCAAATTGTCCACACCCTCTTAAGGAGCCTCTGAAGCAGACAGCCCACAGTCATGTTTTGTTCTTAGAACACCAAGCAGGAGACGAGAAGTGCTTCCTTGGGCCTGGCTGGTGTTGGTCGTGAGGATGGATGTTTAGTTACGGGCTGCGCTCTGCCAGCTCTGATCCCAGCTGAGGTTCCCAGGTGTTCTTGAGAGAAATTCATTTAAATGAATTGTGTGTTTATGATATTTGAGGCTCTCAAGGGGCAGGACTGAGGGAAGGGGCGCTCTTGTTGCGTTCTGAAGGTAGTACTGGTGGGTTTGGGAGAATATACAGGCCTGCAGGAGAGGAACCAGGTGGGTGGTTGCTGCTTGCGGTCGCCCAGATGAGAGACCCAAGGTCCTGACCGGGGAGAGTGAGGAAGAGGTTGGAGACAGAAGTCTTCGGTGTTGTTCACTCCAGGCGCCAGTCGTGAATAAGGTCGTTTGATCTGAATTCATGCCTTTCCAGAACCACAAGCAACCTAACCAACGCTTCTTGTACCTGGGTTTGAGCCCTCTTTGGTTCGGGATCCAGGATGACGCTTTACCCCAACCGAGAGCAGCTAGTAATTTAGTCCATGCTGAGAGACGAAAAAATAATTCTTTGTCCTTATGAGCAGTCTCTTGGGGCCCTACTATTTCTTTAAAGCAAGACTCAGTACTTCAGCGCCTCACAGGGGCTGCCTCAACTCCAGACTGCATGCGTAAGCACTGATAATTTGCTGGACATGTTTGTGGTTAGGAGGGAAGAGGTTTACAGCCTAAGTGATGTGACAAACTTCACACAGACTCCCTTTAAGTCTTTCTATGCTTTCCTCTCAAATTCTCTCTCAATGTCAGCCGTCTTCTCCTCAAGCCCTCCTCTCTTCCACTCTCCACACACAGCAATTCAAGCCCCCTGGTCTCGCCGTAGCCCTTTTTATGTGGAGCCGTCTGTATCCCCAGTCATCCCCCTGTCCAGCATACAGAGGGACTTCCCTGAGATTCATGAGAAGAAAGGGACTGGGGTAAATGCAAAGACGGCTTTCAGAGAGACTCACAGGATATTCGGATTCTTGTGGAGGAGGATTCTTGATCCCTCCATCGTTTGCTGAAGGCAAACTGTGAAGAACGAAGCCAGCACAGGAGACGCCGGAAACCCAGTTCCCAGGTTGGCTTGTGAGCTCTTACCCAGAGGAGAATGAAGTTAAACGAACGGCATTCGTGTACCCAGCCCACTTCCTGGAACTCTTTCTCCTCATGCTCATGTGTGTTCTGGAGTTCGCGGCTCATAGGGGCACCCGAGGAGTGATGCTTGGACCACCCTAACTGAATCCCACGACTGAACAACTTTCTCCAAGAGCTTAACTATTTGGTTTTGTTTTTGAGCTAATTCTCCCTTAATCCACGGGTCCTGTATTCATGGAGAAGAACGAGTGAGGAAAAGTATTTTGCGGGCTAGAGATGAAGGAAGGAGGCTGATATATCTAATGTTAGCCTATCTCCAACCACGTTGTAATGAAAGCTACGTAGAGAGCCGGCTGCCCCTAGGGATGGTTTTAATTCCTTCCTGGCAGTTGAGAAAGCAGTTGGTCTGAAACATACTTGACTATCAACGTCCTCATTGCATCAGGGATTCTTGTCTCAAATGATCTGACATTAAGATCTGGAAATAAATGCATACACTTTAAAATAATGTTGATCCACAGGAAATCTTTGCTGAAAGAATAAACCCACCCCATAACAGCCAAGTAGAATACTGTCTGTTTTCCAAACATTTAATCACTTTTCTACCACTGGGCATTTTTCATACTGTTCCTTCTATCTAGAATATTCTCCCCAAATTCTGCCCTTTGTTAGAATTCATTTCAGTCCTCACATCCTCTCAGCACTTCCTTTTCATTCCTGGTGAAAACTGTTTCTGCATCCCTCCACTCAGCCGGAGGGGAGGAGAGCGTGGGTCTCTCTCTCGGCGCCCTGTGGGGGCCCCCTCTCCAGTATCTGACCTACACGTGGGCGATCCTCTCTCAGATGGCTTTCTCTGGACCTTGCACAGGTGTGCACATCAGTGTCTGCTCCTAAGGACTCTAACCATCCATAAAAAATAAACGAAGGCAAAGGAGTCCCCTTTGGGGAAAGAATGGATAAATACTGTCTGTTGAAAGAATAAGTGAATCACCAACTCCCTTCTGTCACAGATTTGCAGCTGTCACTGTCCCTTTTGCAGAGCCTCTGCCACTCACCAGTGTGCCTGGACCAGGTGCTACGGGACCAGACCAGGGCTCAGTATCAGTCCTTGTGTGGCCGTAGATTCACAGGATGGGTCTAGGCCTGGATAATGAGGAAAAGGGAAAGAGTAGCAACACATTTTAATTTAATGAGTTGGAAATGCCTAATGAGCTGTGAGAGGGATAAATGCAGAGTGGTTTTATTTACCATCGCCCTTAATGCTTTGAGAATAATAATTACAAACGACTTGGGTGCTTCCAAATTCCCTTTTCACTGTAAATTTAAACATGAACAAAAACATGATACCAAGAGAATTGAGAAGTGGACCCCAAATCACATAATGGAAGCACATTTGGAAAATAAAAGCTAATGAAATTATGAAGTGTAAACATCAAGTAAAAGAGAAATTAAACTGTATCAAGGATCTTGGAGACCAATTGATCCAGCCCCTCCCTACTACAGATGGGATACTGGAGAGGGAGCGTGAGGAAGGACTTGTGAAAGTCACATAACTGATGTGAGAAGGGGGAGGAAACCCATAGCGATGGGTAAACTAAAAGGAGAACATAATTGCCTCCAACTTGGTTCCCTGTGGGCACAAAAGCAGCCTCACTAACAACCCATGTAATGATAGTGACTCACCCAATTAACGCAGCACAGAGGTTGCAGATGAAGCTGTGTAAGGGGAATGCTTAGCTGCAGGACCCTGGATCCGTCGTTAGCTCCCCTGAACCACGTTAATTAAAGAGAACTCCACGGAGTACGGCGTTACAGCACTAGTGTCCGCAGCAGGGTTTGTCCTCGTGGTGAAATTTTTCTTTTTGTCAAAAAGGAAACCCCAGAAGGCACGTTTCTGGATCCTCCCTGGAACCAGAGGAGGTGGGGGAGGACGAAGACCTGGGACTCTTGGGGAGAGGGGCTGGTGTACCAGAAAGGAGACAAGGGGTCATCCTTCACAGCCCAGCTGAGCCACTTGCTCAGGTCACTCAGTTCACAAGCCATTAATCTTTGTGATACATCTACTATCCCCCTTTTATAGCTAGTGAAACAGCGACTTCTAGAGTTTTGCCACGTGCCCGGGAAATTTGTTCATCGTGGGGAGAACCAACCTCAGAGTCCCGTCCTTTCTGCTTCCCATATTGGGAATGGCATCCCTCTGGGTATTTGTGTACCTCATTCACTTGCTTTTTTCTACAGATCTCTGCTTAAATGTCACCTCTTCCAAGAGGCCCTCCCTGAACAACATACTTAAAATCATTCCCCGTCTCCTCCCTGGTCACTCTGCAAACGTTGTTTGTTCTAACTTCAGGCGGAGATCTGCTATGGGAAAGACAAATTAATAAGCTAATAAAAGCATTTATTGCCTATCTCCACCAGCAGGATGCAAGCTCCCTGAGGGCATGGACTTTTCCTCTCTCCTTCACGGTGTTCAGCAACGCTTGGGACCTTGGGACACTGCAGGCACTGAATAAGTAGGCTTGAATTGATTAGCGAGTGAGTGAATATTGAAATCTGTTCATTGGATTTAGAGACACTTGCTCCCTTGGAGCTATTTCTCACAGCGCCCACACTCATTCTTCTCCCTTTGTCCATGACATCATCTCTCTCCTGGTTTCCCTCCCACACTTTGGTTGCTGTTCCTCAGTTCCTTTCTGGGTCTATTTCCTTACCTACCTTGAGTCACTATGATCCGTGCTTTGCACACTCACCCGAGTTAATCGTGCTCTCCACACTCGCAGTTAGATAAGAGTCATCCTGATTTTACCTGCAAGGGAGCCAGTCATGTCTGAACAGCCTATGCCTCAAAGTCACAAAACTACTAAGTGGCTGGCGAGGCTCAAGTCGTGACAGGATTTGCAGTACTTTCTTGGGTTGGTATGAGCATCAATGAGTCAACACTGGTCAAGTTCTCAGGGCAGTGACTGGAACATTAGAGACCTGATCCATGTTCCTCTGTCACTATCATTGTTGGGCGGGTCTGGGGTGTGCCTCAGAGTGGATCCCGGCCGGAAGTGGACGGCATGTTTAAGTGCGCGCAAGGAGACTTGACTAGAGGACAAGCGCAGGAGGTGACCCCAGAGCTCAGAGAAGTGTAGCCGTAGGAGGGCCTCTAACCAACGGACGCGTTAGGAGCACTCACTTCCCTGAGGCCCTTCCGAGGCCCTTGAGAGTGTATCTAGCAATGTGTTCACGTGGTCACATGTTTTTGTAAACTTCTCAAAAAGTGAGATTTTTGACCCACAATTGGATAAGATCTGTCTCTTCCTCCTCGGACTTTGCCTTCACCCCGTTTCCCTCCTGTTGGGTGGTTTTGGAGTATTTTGAATGCAGCTAAGGAGCTGTTGCATTGGGGATAGGTTTCATTTGTGAATTGCATAAGTGTATCTCCCCAAACCCAGTCACTTCCATGGACAGTTACTGTCAGCATTGCCATGTGGGAATGGCCTCCAGGAGAAGTCCGGGCACCATCTGTGACGACTTGCCCAAATATTGTGACACGAAGTCGCAAGATGACCATATTGCCATACAAATGTGTCGTGTGACCCAGCCACCAGAAGTGTGTGGGTAGTGAAGGAGAAAGAAGGAATTTGAAATGTACAAAGCCAGAAGCTAGTCTGGGCAAAATTCTTCCAGCCAACAGATGTGTAAAGTCGTAAGCAGAGAGTTTAGTTAGCATTGACCCCCTGGTCAAAACAGAAATATTCTCTGATCAGAAAAAAATTATATTTTGCTATATTCCCATAAAAAAAAGTTTGGCATGTTAATAAAGCAGTGATGACAGTGTTCAAGCAGCTAAAAAAAAGCTGAATTATTCTTCTGTTTTATCTATTGAAAATATTGCAAAGTTGATGAAACTTTTCATGATAATAAAGAGAAGGTAGATAAAATATACAGAAAAGGTTTTATTTAGGTGTGTATTGATTTTGTGAAATTTGTGTGATTTGTAAGATATTTTTAATTTTGAAAGTTGTGATCTCTCTTTTCATTCTAAACAGAGATTCATTTTATACCTAATTTTGTATTTCTTAAGGAGAGTCCAAACTCTGTATAAACTTCTACCCCACACAACTAGTTCTGCCCTGGCTGTGGCCTCCGGTGGAGAAACAGGCATTTCTAAAGGGGCCTTGGCAATGGCGAGCAGCAGGAATATATGCCCCAACCCCTTCGTCCTGCAACCCCAAGGAAGCCAGAGGGGAAGGGAGCCCAGTTACTTCAGGCCACAGAGTTCTGCCTCTCTGGGCACAAAGCGGGGTGGGGAAGGGGCAAACAAAACGTGTCCAGCACAGTGGGACCCTCACATTGCCATGGAGTGTCTCCCACTAGAACAGCGCTGGGGCATGCTCTTCCCTGTGCCCACCCCATGCCCGCCTGCCCCCGGGAAAGGAATGACTTGTGCAATTAGTGAGTTTGGGAGAAGGAATAAAGCACCTGGGAGAGGGGTCAGCGCCTCTGGAGTTCTCTGTCATTGGTACCTGCCTCCCTGCAGAGGGGTGTGTCCTGTGCGCTCCTGGCTGTGAAGCCAGCAGCTGTCCAGCTGTGCAGTGAAAACAAACCGGAGCGTGTCTGCCTAATCTGGGTGACACAGAGGGAAGCTCCTTTGAGAATGTGGTTGAGATGTGCTGAAAGAAGGTCCCTTCTAGCTCTACCTGATGATGGTAATAATAAGAAATAGCACTGTTATTATGATCTAGTCCAACCACACACTTTATTTTTCTCCCCAAAGCCCCAGAACGTACTTATATATCCTGGTTTTAAGTCCTTCTACTTCTGCTCTGTGGGATGCCGCCACAGCATGGCCTGAGGAGTGGCGTGCAGGTCAACGCCCAGGACCCAAACCGGCAAACCCCAGGCCACCAAGCAGAGTGGGAAGCCCACCACTATGCCGCAGGCTGGCCCCTCAACCCCCACATTCTACAGGTTAAAAATGTACTTTGCTCTTAAAATAAATGTTCTATTAAAATATTTATTATGGCTAAGCTTTTTATTATTTTTAGCTTTCCTTCCAATCTCAGTTCTAACTATATTTGAACACACAGAGAACTTCCAGGGTTAGAGAACGCTTGTGTGAATTACTGGCAAATATAACTGCCAACAATGATCTTTCATTTTATTTGCGAAACCTCTGAGCTCTAAATCACAATTTCCTTTTATGGATTTCTTAGTGAAATTTCTACCAAAATGAATAAAGCCTGGAAAGAAGAACTCTCTTTTCCCTCTACATACGATATACAACCCTTTTAAAAGACAGGGATTTGTATAACATTCAGGCTAGAAGAAATGAAGTGACTTGCCAGGTTTATGATGTCTAAACAAAGGGGAAAGATTCATTTAGTTTTCCAAAGGGTTGGATTGCTTTCGTTTCTGGAGAAAGTGTGGAGATGAATTAAGAACAGCAACAATGACAACAAGGAGGACGGGCTCTGGCTAGAGTGTGGGAAGTGGGGTAAGGACTCGAGTGCCACCTGCTTGGTCCTGAAGCACCTGCCCGGAATCCCTAGTGATTTTTAAAACCATGAGACCAGCTTAGGGATCTCCAGAGGTCCACCACACGACATCTGGTTCTAGGAGCTCATTATAAATTGCTATTCAAAACCCCTAGGTGATGCACGTCCTTGGTTCAAAATACCCTATTAGGAGCGTCCAGGACCCAAACCCTCAGGGATGACCTGGGAGGGGAGGATTTGGAGGAGTGAGGTCACATATCTCAGGATCAGCCTTGTCTGAGTGGCTGACATGCCAGAGAGCCGGCTACTCCACAATCTGACGCACTATTTGTCCTTTAGTCTTCGAGACAAGATCAAGGAATTCATGGTTGGATGTATTGTGCACAAAAGGGTCAACTGAAAAGTGAAGCATACAATTGCTTTTTGAGTCAGTTCATGGAAATAAGTAGGAATGTTTCAATCGCAAGGCTCTAAAGGGCTTTATCCGACAGCTGTTCCTAGCTCTGTTTTCATAAAAGAGAACTTGAAGATTTCAAAGCGTGGTCCCTGGAACGGCAGCATCGGCATCCTCAGACCTACGGAATCGGAATCTGTATTTCCATGAGCTCCTTTGTGATTTGGATGCACAGCAAACCAGTGTTTCTCAAACTTTAGAGTTTAAATCACAAGCTGACTACGCACGAGGCCCTGAGGAGTCCCGCCCTCAGGCCCAGGGCAGTTTATCTTGTAAACTGACCATGAAATGACAGCCACCACAAGCAGGCGTTCAGCTTTCAGGAGGCGAGTCCGGAGCAAGCTCTTAAGCGATTGGACCACACAGCATCTTGGCTCACTTCTTTTCAAGCCTGGATTTCTTTCTGTGACTCAGGCCCCTCTTGTCCAGCCTGAGGACACTCTTCTTGATTCCTCATTGTCTTCCTTTCTGCCTGCCCCTCCCTACCCTGCACCCGGGTTCATATTACCATTAATTGTGGCCTATGGCTCTGCACACGCTGCTTTCTCTGATAACGGAAAGTCTGCCCTCCCCCCACCGGCCCATGAGCACATTTTTCCCCTTCATTTTCTAAGAGCAATGGCAATGCCATGGCAACATCTGATCCCTAACCTCGAATGGGGGTGGGGTCGATGGCAAACCAGAGCAGGTGTTCTTGAGAAAGAAAACAAAGAATTAGCCAGATGAAGGGAGAAACGAAGGAGCAGTGTTTAGGCCATTGCTTCTCAAACTGTCATATGTATGCACGTCACTCAGCGACTTGCAGATTCTGATTCAGGAGACCAGAGGTGGGACCAGAGATGCTACAGTTCTTACAAGACATCAGGTGATATCAATGCTGCTGATCCAAGGACTACACTTGAGTAGAAAGTTCCAGGCAATGTGAGGGCAAGGATCTTGCTATTACATTCACTGCTATATCAAGATCGAGTATGTCTGCCCCAGAAAAGATGTTTAATAGATTAGTAAATAAATACTTATTGAATTAAACACTTAGTATCTGAGACACCACGCTGGGTGCTTGAATTCTCATAATAATCCTGCAAGATATAAAATATGTTAGTTTTGGCTGCAAAACCAGAGCGAATGCTATATGCATTGAGGCACAGAGAGGGTGAGTTACTCGCTCAAAGTCACACAGTTTTGTGGCGAGTTGCTGCTTACCAAATATTCCATGTGCTCCCCCACATTTCCTAATCTTTTTTGCAGTTAGTTGAAGCTGTTGAACTAATTCCAGCCAATGGACCGCTGGGGACATGGCATATGTCACCTCCTAGCTGAGCCGATTAAGAGCCAGCCCTCTCTTCCCCTCCATCCCTCTCTTCTCTATTTTGTACTCTTGCATTTGAAACAGATGGCCCCCAAGGTAAGGGTAACGGGAATGCTGCCCAACCTGCAGTGTCCTTCACACAAAGATACATAAGTCATTGCTGAATTCAAACCACTACGACTTGAGTTTTGTGATCAGATCATTATTACTAGCATGGACTCGGTGTTGCAATCAGACAACTCTGTGTATACTGGGCTTTTCTGGGAGCCTAGGCGCCCTAAAAGTGAGCATATCCTAGACTAGGCATGCCACAGCACGGCCAATGGGTTGAGCCCAGATAAGGTAGGCACCAGGGCTATGGAAAATGAATGCCTGGGGCCCTGAGAAATACCTAAAGACATGGAAGCTTAACAATGGCGACTCAGTGACCGTCCTCTGCTACTCGGTCAAGGTTCATTCTCTGACAAGCACCATTCGCTTTCTAGGTCTGTCCTTTCTCCATACCGAGGCCTGTCTTCAAGCATGGCGGGGAGGAGGAACGCCACGCTTTTAGAGGTTTTATGGGCTGCGCTCATGAACTGAGTGAAATCTGATGTTTAGGACATTATGAACGCACACGTGGGCGGTTGATTGCCTCTATGTCCTCTGTCCACTCAGTCAATGGCTGGGGATGTTGTTTTTGCACACAATGGCATGTGGACTGTGTGTCCCACAAAATAATATAAGATGCAACATCCTACTTGCATGTAAACATCAAAAGGACATGACTATTGTTTATGTTTGTAGGGACATGGAATTGAACAGAATAGAGTAGCACAATTGACTTAATAAGAAATAGAAAACCTGGAAAAATATGATCATTATGGAAATCAAATCAGTATTTGAGACGTTCCAGCCTCCCACCATCCATGCTTCTCTTCCTCTGCTAAAGATGCCCATCCAAGATGTTTCAACTGGTGAGGTGGCTTAACTTGAAGGACCAGCTGATGTCTACTCTCTGAAACAATTTGCATCAAATGGAGAAATAAGGGAAGTGGTGCAAACCATTCTATGAGAGTAGTATATCTTGTAATAAAAAGGTATAAGGACGGTATTGAAAGAGGCAATTACGGACCAATATCACTCACATAAAGATTCTAATATTAGATCTGTAACCTCAGCAGCATATACATATAACCAGGTCATGACAAAGTAAGGTTTATCCTAGGAATGTAAGGAAGATTTACTATGAGAAAAATTTATTCAAGTAATACACTACATTAAGACTTTAAAAGAAAAAATAACTCAAATATGTTATAAATTTAATAAATGTAGTTATGGAAAACTCTAAGCAACTATGGATATTAGGGAATTGCCTTAAGCTGATAAAATGAATCTTCCAAAAACCTATGGCAAAAAATTATGCTTAAATGAAATGGTGAAACACTAAGGAACATTTTGTTTTTTCCAATATTAATTTCTTTTCAGCTCTAATCTTTTGCTTACATAGAAAATACAAGGATGCCCATTTTTTTGTTTGTCTTCCTTTCTTTCTTTTTTTTTTTTTGAGGAAGATTAGCCCTGAGCTAACATCTGCTGCCAATCCTCCTCTTTTTGCTGAGGAAGACTGACCCTGAGCTAACAACTGTGCCCATCTTCCTCTACGTTATATGTGGGATGCCTGCCACAGCATGGCTTGATAAGCAGTGCATAGGTCCTCACCCAGGATCTGAACCAGAGAACCTTGGGCCGCTGAAGTGGAACATGCAAACTTAACTGCTGCACCACTGGGCCAGCCCCACCATTTTTGTTTTTAATATTACATTGGTTGGGACTTTTCTTAAACTGCTAAATAGAAGAGATGATAGGAGCATTCTTAGTAGAGCTATTATTTCCATTGTTGATGTATAGGAATTCAATTGCTTTTTAAAATATTGAATTTGTGGAAAAGGAAGCGAAACTGTCACTACTTGCAGATGACACGATTTTATATATAGAAAACCCTAAAAAATCCACTAAAAAACTTTTAGAAACAATAAATGAATACAATCAAGCTGCAGAATACAAAATCAACATACAAAAATCAGTTGTGTTTCTATACACTAACAATGAAGTAGCAGAAAGAGAAATTAAGAATACAATCCCGTTTACAATTGCAACAATAAGAATAAAATACCTAGGAATAAACTTAACCAAACAGGTGAAAGATCTGTACACAAAAACTATAAAACATTGTTGAAAGAAATTGAAGAAGACACAAAGAAATGGAAAGATATTCCATGCTCTTGGATTGGAAGAATTAACATCGTTAAAATGTCCATACGTCCCAAAGCAATCTACAGATTCAACGCAATCCCTATCAAAGCTCCATCAACATTTTTCACAGAAATAGAACAAAGAATCCTAAAATTTATGTGGAACAACATAAGACCCCAAATAGCCAAAGGAATCCTGAGGAAAAAGAACAAAGCTGGAGGCATCACACTCCCCAATTTCAAATTATACTACAAAGCCAGAGTAACCAAAACAGCATGGAACTGGCACAAAAACAGACACACAGATCAATGGAACAGAATTGAGAGCCCAGAAATAAACCCACACATATATAGACAACTAATATTCAACAAGGGAGCCAAGAGCATACGATGGAGAAAGGAGAGTCTCTTCAATAAATGGTGTTGGGAAAACTGGACAGCCACATTACAAAAGAATGAAAGTAGACCATTATCTTACACCATGCACAAAAATCAACTCAGAATGGATTAAAGACTTGAATGTAAGACCTGAAACCATGAAACTTCTAGAAGAAAATATAGGCATACGCTGTTTGACATGGGTCTCAGCAGCATATTTTCAACATGATGTCTGACCAGGAAAGGGAAACAAAAGAAAAAATAAACAAATGGGACTACATCAAACTAAAAAGCTTCTGCACAGCAAATGAAACCATCAACAAGACGAAAAGACAACCTAACAGTTGGGAGAACATATTTGCAAACCATACATCAGGTAAGCAGTTAATATCCAAAATATACAAACAATTCATACGTCTCAACAACAAAAAAACCAACAACCCAATTAAAAAATGGGCAAAAGAGCTGAACAGAGATTTCTCCAAAGAAGATATACAGATGGCCAACAGGCATGTGAAAAGATGTTTAAGATCACTAACTATCAGGGAAATGCAAATCAAAACTACAATGAGATATCACCTCCCTCCAGTCAGAATGGCTATAATTAACAAGACAGGAAACAACAAGTGTTGGAGAGGGTGTGGAGAGAAGGGAACCCTCATACACTGCTGGTGGGAGTGCAAACTGGTGCAGCCACTATGGAAAGCAGTTTGGAGTATCCTCAGAAAATTATGAATAGACCTACATATGATCCAGCTATTCTACTGCTGGGTATTTATCCAAAGAACTTGAAAACACAAATGCATAAAGATACATGCACCCCTATGTTCATTGCAGCATTATTCACAATAGCCAAGACGTGGAAGCAAGCTAGGTGCCCATCAAAGGACGAATGGATAAGAAGATGTGGTATATATACACAATGGAATCCTACTCAACCATGAGAAATGATGAAATCCGGCCATTTGTGACAACATGTGTGGACTTTGAGGGTATCATGCTGAGCGAAATAAGTCAGAAGGAGAAAGTCAAATACCATATGATCTCACTCAAAAGTAGAGGATAAAAACATGACAAACAAACACATAGCAACAGAGATTGGATTAGTGGTTACCAGAGGAGAAGGGAGGAGGGGGGAGGGCAAAAGGGGTGATTAGGCTCACGTGTGTGGTGATGGATTGTAATCAGTCTTTGGGTGGTGAACATGATGTAATCTACACAGAATTCGAAATATATTACGCTGTACATCTGAAAGTTACATAGTGTTATAATCTAATGTTACTTGAATAAAAATAGATAAAATAAAATAAGATGAAATATTGAATGTGTACTGGCAATTTTGGTGAACTGTCTTATTTGCAAGTGATATGACCTAAAATTCTCTTTCTTCCTTCTTCATGGTTTTAATTGATTATGCAACCTATTATTTTTATTGTTACCATGAATGAGATTGTTTCCCCAAAATAAAAGGAATGAATAATAAAACATTACTGGTCCGGCACAACTTTATTTCTATTACATTTTCAAACCAATTACCAGACTAAAAGGTAATAATGTGTCCCCATTGATGCCAGTTTTATTCAAATGCATCTATAAGTTCAATGCTCTTCCAATCAAACTCTCAGCAGGGGTTGACAAGCTGATTGTAAAATGCATGTGGAAGAGCTAAGAGCCAAGAATAGCCAAGACCGTTACTACAGTTTTATAATATCTGCTAGGGAAAGTCTCCCCACTTTGTATATATGCCTCTCTCAATGGTCAACTGTCCTGTTAGAAGGAATTCTGAAGCAGAATCACAATAAACAGTGAAATGCAGCACCCAGAGACCCAGCCAAGATCCATATAAACATGGAGGCTGGATCCACGGAGGTCGTGTTACACACAGGGAGAAAAGCATGGACCCCCCAGTAATGAGTGTTAGCACAACTGAGTAATTCACCTCAAACCGAACTTTTGTGAGCATGTGAATCTGATTTTTCATTAAAAAAAAGTTTGGACCCAGATCCTTTTGAACAGACAGCTTGTATTTTATTACGCTGTTCACTGTTGTATGGAAGTTTATTTTTAATATTAAATTTAATAGAAAAGACTATCTTTTTGATCTCAAGGTAGGGAAAGACTTCTACAATAAAGCACAGGAAGCACCAAACCTAAAAGAAATTTTTTTTCTTTATGGATATTTAAGTAAGTGTTTATATTTTCTTTAGAAAGTTTAAAATAAATATTTCTATAGTAAAATGGACAGAGTACCAGCAGGCCATACACAGAAAATTAAAATGTCCAACACACACTTGCAGAAGTCCACTGACTCACCAGGAATCAGGGAATGCAAACGAATGCAATACATTGCTTCAAGTCCAGGTATGGCCAAATGGTATGTTGCACTTCCTGTTTCTCCCTATCTTCACCAACTCTCAGCAGACTGTTACCATGTCACAACCATCAGATTGGCAAGTTGCTTTCCTTGGCGATGGCCATTTGTAGCCCTCGGGTGCTCACCCTGCGATCCAGTGTGTTTAGACATCATTAGTGGTCAACAGGCTTTCTTTCCTTCCGCACACAGTGGGGCTACAGAGCCCCTCTGGGAGGTTGCGTGACCACCTCTGGACAATGGTTGGTGAGTGGCAGTGCTGTGTGTTATTTGCCACCTGTGCAAGCTCCTCTCCTCTGCCTCTGTTCCTGTCCCAGTGATGGAGAAGCCCAAGGGGTTCCGATGGTGCAGCTACAAGATGGGTCCCTCCATCAGACTAGGTCCCTGACAGACTGCGGACAGGAAGTGTGAAGGAGAAACAAACATTTGGTTGACCAACTAGGGTTGCAAAATGAAAGATAAATAACCTAAAAAAGCCACATGTGCAGCAATTTCTCTAAGGTATAGACCTGGGAACAGAACTGCTGGGCACTGATGCAGAATCTGGCACAGAATTGGCATTCCCTAATGTGTTAGTGAGACCTCGCCTAGCCCAGCTTAGAGACACGGAGACAAATAAAATCCGGTTCTTCCCATCAAGTTGCTGAGACAAGTCAGCTGTTATTCACAATATGATATTTTTCCCTTGCCCTGTGCTGTTCAATACAGTAAACACCAGTCACATATGAGTAATGGGTACTTGAAATGTGGCTATGGTGACTGGAGAACCAAATTTTTAATTTTATTTAAATTAAAAAACCAAAGCAGTGTAAAATCTGTTAAACACAACTTAGGTGTTTTGGCAGGATGGCATCTCACTATAACTGAAAATTTAGCATCCAAATTGAAACACGCTGTAACTTTAAAATATATATCAGATTTCTGAAGACTTTATTTTTAAACAAGTATATACGTATGTGTGTGTTTATATACACAAAACCTCAAATTTTAATTTGATTGAAAATGTTAAATATTTTAGATGAGTTGGGTCAAACAAAACATATTTAGTTTCACCTGCTCCTTCGACTCTTTTAAATGTGGCCATTAGGAAGTTACGCTTACTTCCATGGTTCAGACTCTCTATTGAACAGGACTGCTCTAGACTAAGTCCAAACTCCCCAGCGGGATACCTCATCTCAAGTGACACGTCTGATACGCGCTGTGACCTCAAGGAGGCAGTTCATGCTGCGTGTAACCTGTGGCAGGAGAAGGCTCCCATACTGCAAAGCAAAGAGCTTTACAGACACGAGGGCAGAGGGCGGTGCTTCCGGCCAAAACACTGTCCGACACATTACTCCCCTCGTCTTCATGTGGACCTGGCGAATGAGGTGTCACGCATCTTTCTGAGCTTCAGTTTTCTTACTAAATGTGGATTAGTGATGGCCACTTCCTAACTTAATGGCCTTGAAGTCAGTTTCTGCCCAAGTCCCCTCTCTGAAGCCCCCCTGGCAGTCCCTGCCTCAGACAAACCCCACTTCAGGCTTCCACGAAATAACCAAAGGTGACAATGTGTTAGACTCGACCTATAGGATTAGAGGATAATGACTCATTCCAACTCAGATAATGATCAGCCAAATTGCTGAATTTAAGCAATTCACATCCCATTCTTTGTTTTTCTCAGGGTCTGCCAATATTCGTCTCAAGCCCAATTCTTTTCCCTTTTTGACTCCTTGGACACTGGGAATGAGATGAGGGAATTAAGCCCCCTCTTCAAATACCCTCGTACTTCCTCTCGAATATGCGTGGAATCAGATGCAAAGGATCTATTATATTTGCCCAGAGGACGTCGACAGTGCAACTACACTCATGTGGAGGCTCAACAATTGTGCGGGGTCTTCCCCCAAGCCCCTCTCCTGGAGGAGAGGCCAGGCACGGGTGGCAGGTTGAGTGCCCACATACATTCTCTGATGAGGCCACTGACCATGGTGTGAACTGCCACTGATGCCCAGACTAGCACCTCCTGTGAATTGACGCCAAAGCAAAACAAGGTAACTTGGCCTCGTTTCAGGGTGCACGTGCTTGACCAGCAGTGCACCTGACTCCGCACACACTGTGGAATTCAAAGCCCCCGTGTTGTGCAGAAGGAAGCCTTCATGTGGCTCAGAAACGCATTACGCAAGATAGGCTGGGTAATACACAGCCGCCTTGCTTAACATTTGAAATCAAAGGGCAGAGAACATTTTACAGTTGCTTTATTTAACAAAATGTACGCCAACTTCTATATCTACGTACAAACGTGTTTCAAAACCAGAGCAGCAGACTCACAAACTGTTAACGCAGGACTTAGAATAATGCTTAAAACACGTTACGCAATGTTTTGTTTTCTGCTCATACTGATTTACAGATTCAAACGTTCTTCCAAAGGCCGAGCAGCATCACGTCTTCCTTGTCTGGGATGGCTCACAAGGTACGTCCTAAAGCAAGACGGACGGAGCCTGTGAGGGTTAACACTGTGTTCAGCTTACTTCAACAAACAGCACTTGGCCCATTACAGGGGCTCACAAAAGGTTTGGGGCTGGGGATAAAAATTTGAGTAAAATATAATCTATTAGAGTAGAGTATACTTTGAGTGATTTAAAAAAAATTTTCACTCTGTCATATCAAGATCATCTCATTTCTGATCCCCGAAAGAAAATCTACTTTAAAGAATAAGTTTAAAATGATTTTAGAAGTCCTATTAGTAAATTCTTGTGAGTAGAGGTCCTTCACAAAGTAAGGAGTTCACCAATACTCAACACGGCTCTGCCCCACCTTCTCCAGTCTTGTTAGAAATGACATGCTCACTTTACGACATTCATCTACATGTTAACAGGCCATTTTTAAAGTCCTTTATATAGGGGAGACAGTCACTTTTTGCTTTTTCATTTTTTTACAACTTTCAGGAGCCCTCTTAATTCCTTAAAAAGTACTGTAGTTCTGAAAATCTCCAAAAGCTGAGCTACATTTTCTACTCACAAAATTTAGCTCCATCCAAGTACACAAGCTGAGTTTTAGGTAATGCTTGAAAAATAGTTGAGGCTGCAAAATGTAAATATTTCACGTTGACACTTAACACTCTGGCCTGATTCGTGGTCATCTTCCCTGAAAGGTCATGGTCTACCCTTTCAGGAAAGAAGCTACTAAGCAGTGAGGTATAGGAGGAGAAAAAAATAAAAATCACAGCCTTTTCTTCTCCTCTTCTCAACATCTTAGGAGCCTTCCTTCATGCTGGAGGGGTAAAATCTACACAGGGATACAACTTGAGAAGGCTCTCCTTTACGTAGTGAAGTGGTACCCAAGGTCCATTTCCCAAAAGCACCAACCAGAAACGCACTGGGACTGAATATGTAATGAAACGATCCACAGGGTTTCTACTCCATTTGTTCATATAAATGAGACCCATCACTTACTGTGCTTTCATTTGCTAAAAATGAGACCAGACCATTATAAAAATGTACTTTCAAAATAATTTCTTTCTAGAATATAAAAAGTTTTATATTTTTCCAGCCCATGTAATTTCGTTATAAAATAGGAAATCAGAAAATTGACTACTGCAGTTTTCATATGGTAAAAAATATTTATGTGTACATACACATATATACACATAAAAAAATCCAAGTTTTAAATTTCAATAAAAATTAACCAATTAATCAACTTAACGATCATGTATGGAATTACACATAACAAATGCTGATTATCTGTAATGAGAACCAACTACGAAGAAGAATTAGGATCCCACCTATCAGAGGATAACCTAAGACTTTGCCACGGTGGGCAAGAAAATCAGGAAGTCTCCAACGGACTCCCCTACACAATAGAAATCGCGCTGCCGTCTGTTTCCAGCGTGACAGCCCCCAGCTTCCTTCGCGCACTAATCACCTCCCCAAGGGAGGCGCAGCCTTCCAGAGAGGAAGCCGGGCGCCCGTGGCTGCGCCATCGCGGCCTGCAGGCGGGGCGCCGGGCTGCGCGGGAGCCGAGGCCGGGCCTCTCCCCCAGCGCCCGGCGCGGGGACCGCTCGCCCTCCCGCGCCCGAAGGCGCCGCGGAGCAGCAGCAGCCCCGACGGCCGCTGGCGCAGGGGAGCGGGAGCATCCCCCGAGGGGCAGCCTAGGGAAGGCGGGCAACCGGGGAGCTCGGCGGGCCGAGGACTTAGGGGCAGAGGGCTACCGTCAAGGAAGCCCTGGGACAGGGTTCCTGTACCCTAAACAGAGATGGAGGATGTCCCCACTTTGTTGATTCTGTCTCTGGTTTTAGTATTTTCATGAGGGAACACCTAAGGGGCCTCAAGGGCACAAAGGGTCAGGGCGGGAGCAGAGGCAGGGCACGGAGCAGGAGGGCCTGCTCAGCAGGCCTGGGAGCAGCGTCCGGGCCCAGAGGGGCGAGGGCGGCTCCCAGTGAGGACGGCTGGCACGCCGATGCCCCACTTCCTTCGCAGTCTCCCCTTGAACTGCCTTCCTAAGGTTTCTGTCTGTTGTGAGAAGCCTGTTTGTTCACACTGGAAACTGGTTACTTACTTCATATTTGCGAGGGTGCTAAGGGCAAACAGGAGACTCAATTTTATCTATTTTGCCTCTGTGACCGCCTCTTTTTTGCAAAAAGGCACATTCCCTCCCCAGTTGTCATAAATCAAGATGTTTAAAGAGAAAGCAAAAGCTCGAAAATGTTTTCTTTCTTCCCTTAACACCTGCTGTACCTGAAGCAGTGCGTTCAGGCAAAGCCTTGGAATCATTCTCTATGACGGCCGACCAACGCACAACTCTCTGTGCTCTAGATGATGCGTGCGAGTCTCAGAGTGAGCGAGGGATCCAAGAGAATGGCCACTTCTCCATCCCCAAATTTAAGTTAACTAATAAGGTAGAAAATATAATTTCCATTAGGTACCAAATATTCAGGTGACATGTTAATGCAAAACAAACAAAAAAAGTGGATGTGCACACCAAGACATGGGTTCACTCCTTCAGTAGTATTTTCCTATACGAAGAGCATGTGTCAAACTCTCTAAACTTGGCCCTCTGCATGGAACAGAAAAGACTTGTATCTACTCACAAAAAGGGTGCTAAACGAAGAAAAGTCTCAGATCCTACTAGAAATCTGTTGAAAGTTTCACCTCTTCCCTCCAGGAAAATGCATGTGCATCAATTTGTGCGCACTATGTCAGGAGCTTCGAAGACCTTCCACGTCCAGTCAAGTCTCTCAGGTCAAGACTCCCGGCTCTCAACACTCCTTCAAGGGGTCTGAGGGATTAGCGATCCTCCTATTCCTACAACCTGTGTTTCTCCTATTAAGTCAGGGAGGAAAAAAAAAAATCCAAACCAGAATTAACTAAAAGTAAGAAAAACAATTTGCTTCGAAGACCAATTTTTAACTTATTTGCCCTTGGAGGAAAGAACATCCCAGTCTCTAGTGGCTTCTATCAAATGCCGCTGGCCGTGGCTCATCCACTCTTCCTGGTCTTCATACAGCCGTCCGCAGAACCAGCACTTAAATATACACTGTGCCGAGTCGTCGGGCAACGAATCCACCACCTGGTAGTTGTTTCTATGAACTTTTTTAAGTTTCATTTTCAACATCATTTGCCTTTTTATTTGACTGGCTTCCTCCGCGTTCTGGTAGGTCAGCCGAACATGATGCCGTCTGATGCCTAACTGACACCTAGTCCTCTCAGACAAGACAACTTTGAGGACGTTGCCTTTGTACTTGTTTATTACCTTCATCACATTGGTCACTTCCGGCGAGTCAACGTCAGGGTGGTTTAACACAATGACAGGCTGGTTCCGCCGGGGGCATTTAATCAACTGGTCTGGTTTGGCTGCTATCAGTCGAAGTTGTCTTGCCACCTGAAAAATGGAAGGATCCTTGAGACAGCGGCTGGGATCAGCCTGAATTTTGCTTCTCTTCTTGGATGAGTTTACTTGTTTGGTTTTATTTTTACTTATAGGAAGACTTCTGGAAAGCAGTTTCCCGTGCTTGCTCAATTCACTGCTTCCTGGTGGTCTGTGCAGGGGGCCGAGTTTTCTAGGGGTGGTGCTGCAAGTAGCACTCTCTTTTCTTGGTTTAGGCCGAACAGATGTGTCAAGATTTTGGGACATGTCAATTGGCCCACTTTCACTTGTCAAAGGCTGTAAGTCTGAGTGTGTCTGTTTCACTGGGCAGAACGGAAGAGGTTTTGTTAACTGTGTCTTACTGCAGGGGATGCTGACAGGTGCTTCACAGGTAGCCTCGATGATGTGGGCATCCTCTGAGGAATTAAGAACCCTCAAGACAGCCCCTTTGGGGATCAGGACTGGAGTAGCAACGTGAGCCTTCCTGGCTACTCTGCTTTCAGTTTCCCCATTGCTGCCTTCTACAAACTGTGGATATATTTGCTGATGAGCAAGTTGTCCATTAAGGCCACAGTCATTCTGAGGTTTTTGGAGAGTGTCTGTGGAATAGTCAGTGCCACTAAATGACACATTAATGTCTTGAATATCTTCAGGGTTAGCTTTCGAAGTTACCTTTGATGTCTGCCCTGCAGAACGACGATGCATACTATTTGCAGCCAAAGATGAAGGCTTGCCACAGGATTCAATTAACTGAGCTATCTTTCTGCGCAAGAGTTCAATTGACTTTATTTTGGATGTTGAACTATTCCACTTAACGCCCTCAGGGACATTTTCAGATCCAGAGCTCAGAGAAAATACTGAAGAGATGATTGGGCCTTCAAAAGAGTCATTAGTCCTTTCAGAATTCTTTAGTTCCAAAGGTTTATCCCCAGGCTGTTGAGACCTGGTTCTGTCTTCTCCTGTTATGTTTATGTGTAAATACTCACTTTTATGTGGAGAGGACAGCTGGCCTATGTTTGAAACTGCCTTCTGTTCCTCTGTCTGGCTGTCTTTCAACCTCCTATTAGACGGAACCATTTTTACAGGAATACTGATCTCGCTTCTAGATTCCAAGTCAGTTTTACTCATGGGCAATAAATTCTTTTCTCCAGAGAAAGAAATGGCTGCAGGCGATGCAGCAGGAGGAAATAGATGCTGTGAGTCACTGTGCACATTTCTTCCATCTTCGGTAAAAGAAACTGCAGCTTTGTATGGAAACGGGTTTGGTGCAGTTCCAAGACCACATAAAACACTGTTTTTTGCTACAGATGATGGAGAATGACCTTTTAAGGCAAGAGAAGGAAGCGGAGTTCTATGTGGATACATGTTACTTTTTTTCTGCAAATTCTCCACAGTCTTAGAGCTGAGAAGGGACTCTCCATAGTTGTGCACACCAGAATTTGACATGAAGAAGTCATAAGAGCTTACCCATTTCACATTTTTAAGTTGCTTCTGAGCCGATGATTGAAGATTATCAATGCCTGCAAGTTTTCCGACACTCCCCTCAATCATTAGTGACTTTGTTTGTTCCACAGAAACCATTTTCTCCCGTTCATTTGGACCCTTTTTAGTCATATGCTCAGAGTTACCTCCATCGGGCCCACCAGGTTCAAGGCAATTATTTTCTTCCAGAGGAAAGAGCTTCAGGACGAGCTGCTGTGTTCCATTGACAACTTTCACATCTATCAGCTGGGCTAAACAGTTTGCAGGGACGACAAGCTCCGCTGGGGCCACAACTGTCAGTGGCATTCCTGGCTGTACGGGCTCCTGCGAGGGGGACAACACTTCCACCTCCACACTCCTGTTCTCAAACAGACTGACTTCGTTTGGCTCCGACAGGGGCGCTTTATTTGGAACACACACCACATCTTTTTGGTATTCCCTTGATTCAGGTAACAACATGATGTGGTGCATTTTGTCTCTGTTTGCGTGGAGGGAGAACCTTGAGAGTTGATCTGACAACTTATTTTGGAAGGTAGTCCTTGGGTGGGAAGCTTTTCCGAGCTCTGGGTTTTGTTTGGATGTGCTGATTCTCTTGGGCTCCAGCTTGGCCACAGTTCTGGGCGGCCGTTTTCCGCCAGCCCTCTCGTGTACTCTCTTCCTGTGTTTGACAATATAATCATTTCTAATAGCACCGTAGTCACAGTACTCACACTGATAGGGGAATATGCCTGTATGTTTCACCAAGTGCCTCTGAAACTCTCCTTTTGTGTAGGAAATGTAGCTGCAGTGAGAACAGATGAACTTAATCTCCTCATGTTGAAGCGTGTGCTTTTTGTACTGCAGAGGGTCCTTGGTGGAAAATCGACATTTATC
Source organism: Equus quagga (assembly GCF_021613505.1). NCBI lineage: Eukaryota > Metazoa > Chordata > Mammalia > Perissodactyla > Equidae > Equus > Equus quagga. The sequence continues at coordinate 147,979,976 of NC_060269.1, read as the reverse complement.
ACAATAGTATTTGCCTGGCTTAAAGTTCCTTACCTTAAATTTGTTACTGACGGAACTGGCGATGGTTTCAGTTTTATTTCCTACATGGGCAGCACTGGGATTACTGTTCACAAAATGAAATTGGGGAGGAGCCACGCCCAGGTTGCATTTGAAGCAAACGTATCTGTCTTCCTTCTGGCTTTGCCCAGTACCCTTTTTCAAATCCTGAAGAGGGATTTTGTGAACACTTTTGCATTTTACACATGTAGCAATGGTCATCATGGCAGCCTCTGCCTCTGAGCCTTGATACAAAAGAGTCTGAGCTTCCTGTCTATCTGGTCGAGTTGCTCTGTTAGCATTAGGTTGTTTGGGTGACATGGTCAAGGAATTAGGTCCATCATTCACTTGTGGAGTATATAATTGCTGTCCAATATCCTTCATCTTCTTTATTTGCATTTCTAAGAAGAGTCCATTGAAATGCAGAAAGATTTCAAATGATACGATCCTTAGGAGGCATCCTTCAATATACTTTGTGATTAGGAGAGAAGCAGCTACTTCCTGGGAGCAGACAATTATCTTTTCTTATATGCCACCAGAGTAGGTACATAATCCCAAAATATAGTTGTTTCCAATTCTCTGATATTCCAGGCAACACTAAAGGGGAAAAAAGAAATCACAGAGCATGATTAATAGGTGAACTTAAGGTTTAGCTAAGCTGTCTCCAAACGTACTCTACATTTCAATGACCTTGGGAATTTTATGCTAAATCTCGACTTATCTTAGACACAACTTGATAGTAATACATAACAAAAGAGCTGGGAAATAACAAGCCTAATCTTCAGACTCAGTCTCCTGAAACTCATTGCTTTGGATCAAACATAAACACAGGCGAGGAGATCACGGCAGTCATTCAGAGCAGCTTTCCGTCAGTGAAAAGTTATTTTCAAGTGTCACTGGGAGCATCCTAGCAGTTTCCCAGGTATAACTTCACATTGACCTCTCTAAAGCCGTGTAGAGGAGGTTGCTATCCGCTTCTAAATGCAAGTTATCAAGTGGTGGAGCCAGGGCTTCGGCTCAGGTGTCCAATGCTTCTACATTGCAGCTGATTATCTGCCTGGATCGAACTCACCGCAAACGCTCCACCTGCTTTCACAAGTGGTAAGCAGCCAATAATTTACTGGCGACACTAGGCAGACAAATCCTTACTCCTTCAACATCTTATTAAGCATCTACCATGTGCCGGCACTGGTCTAAGTCCTGCAGGGCAGGGACCAGAAGCAAATCAGTCTCTGGTTTGCTCTACCCCCTCATGGGGTATAAAGAGGGGCACTAGGGTGTATATCTGTGATGAGGCTGGAAGGTCGGGGCACGGAGGTGTGGATCGTCAAGAAAGGCCTCCCCATCAGCTGACATTTGAGCAGAGCCCTGACGCAGCCAGGGAACAGGCACTGAGGCTTCTGGGAGAGGGTGCTTGAGCAGGGAGGGGGTGAAGGTCTGTGGGAAGCTGGCCTGAGCACAAGAGGAACAGCAAGGGGCTCGCGGCAACACCAGCCTCCAGCTGCTGCGAGGACGGCGCCTGTGAGGGTGAAGTGATGGCGGCAGGAGACCCAGCGAGATGGTGGCAGCACAGGTGCAAATGTTTTCCAGAGCAATACCATGATATGAATAAACACAGTGACTAATTTTTATACAAAAATCGATAATTATCTTTAAATCATGTTCTATTTTCAGAATACACAGAACTAGAGGCCAAACAAAAATGATTCTAGTTTGGGATCTGCTAAAAGCCTTTCTTTTATGACCTTAAAAAACCACTTAACCCTTTTGAGCCGCCATTTTTCCATCTGGCAGTCAGAATCAAGGACACTTCTCCAACCTCTCCCACAGTGCGACGACCGTGGCTGAAACATTAAGGAGCGTAAGAGAACACTTTTGAAGTTTTCAAGTGCTTCTCTAAGTGTCAAGAGGCACACAGGCGCACGGGGCAAGTGTGTGCCCAACGGTGGGCAGCAGTGAGGAGAATCCGCAGCTGCCTCCTGCACACTGCAACAGGCCAGGAGCCGCGCAAAGTCAGTCTGAAAGGCTGATCGGGGGGAGCAGAAGGTCTCTGCAGGGTCGAGAGAAACAATTACTGCATATTCAGATCTAGCATAAAACCCGTCTGTTAAAAGCATTTTCGGAAAGCACCGTAAGAACATACCATATTTGATACCCAGCTTTATTTTCTTTTGCAGTGTTGTCTTTCCCTATTTTGCTGCTTCCTTTCAAAAGCAGTTCCCAGCATGCGATCAAGCCCTGGCGGCAGCAAGAGACTCAATCAGACTTGCCCTACCTTAAGCATATATGTGACACTTAGACATCAAGCTGGCAAAGGCCTGGGGAGTTGCAAGGCGCTATGCCCTCAATGTTCAAAGACGTACCTCTGCAAGGAAACTGCAAACAGGACAGGACAGGACATGTGAATGCCTCGTACTGGCAAACAGGCAAGGGCAAAGACAAGGACTTGTATTTTCCACTGCACTCCTGGTATGTACAACAGGTAGGACTTTCAGAGGAGTCGCCAGTAGAAGTTGATGCACACTTTATTTTCCAGACTCGTAAACTGGCTTCAGTGAAGGGAGACAGAAGTGACACTCAGAACTTCTGCTACTAATCAAATGACCTCAAGCAAGCCAGCCGTTTGCGTCTGCTTGCTCATCTAGATGATTTCTAGGCCCAGTCTGACAGAGCCGATCCCTGAAATCAGACTTTTTATCATCTAAGAATGCTACTCTCATCAACATTCTCATCCCGTTAAGAGAGAGGAAGCAGTGGCTGCAACCGGAACCCAAGCAAACCACTGGCCCAAAGAACGCAGAGGCTGAGAAGGGGCTGCAAAGGGATCTGGTCCAGTGGTTCCCAAATCCAGAGAAGCATCAGAATCACAGCTAACACAGACATTCCGGAGTTTCATCCCAAAGCGAGCGAAGCCAGATCTCGGTGGGAAGAGGGACGGGAAAGAGACATTTGCGGTTTGTAAAGGCACTCCATGTAATTCTGATGAAAAGCCAGTATGAGAAATCCTTGGCTGAAACTTCCAGCAACATTTACATCCTTTAAAACATCTTCACCAGTTGATCATACAATTGGTGCTGTAATAATGCCATAAACAGAACATTGCCTCTCTCTCTAGGCAGCTCATTTTATTTTCACATAGTCCTCACTGTCAAGAATTTACCCTTACATGCAACTGAAACTAGCCTCCTCGTAATTTTCTTTCTTATATCCTGACTCTGGAGCTACAAACAACTTCTCTTGATACAGTAGTCATTCATCTGCAAACCTCTTCTCTCATCTAGTTCTTAGTTCTCATTCTATTCAAAAGATTTCTAAACCAGTCAATCTATACATCTCTGGTCTCATCTAACAACCTCATACTCCTACTAGTTAGAGGGAGAGAAAGGGGCAGGGGAGAAGAAGAAAAAGAGGAGGGGAAAAAAAGAAAAAAAAAAAAGAAAAGAAAGGGAAGGAAGGAAGGGAGGGAGGTAGAGAGGGAGAAAGAAAGAGAGAAAGAAAGAAGACAGAAAGAGAGGAGAGGAAAGAAAAGAAGAAAGTAACTTACTTGCCTGGCACAACTTGCTTACCAACTCTTTCAACATAAGACCTTACACATTAATCCTAAGAAATTCTCAAATGAATCATGTGACAAGAGTTCTCTATTTGAAGAATCAACCAAACCAGGACTCCATTTGTGCATTTTCAGTTTTCAGGCACCTTTCCCAGCCTCCAGGATTCTTCAAAAGATCACAGGAGGCAGTTTTGCCATTTTCTCTCTAAGTCCTTTTAAAACTTGGTGGTGTCATTTCTCCTAAAACTAAAGACTTGAAATCTAAGAGACTGGACAATAAGATCATGTACACTAGCAAGAAGTGGAGAGTATGCTGATGGAGGAAAGTCCCTAAAGAATTAACCAAGCCAGCCACAGGGCCTGAGGAACGCAGGGGCCTCCGGGAGGTGCTCCTCAGAACCATCCCAGCAGTTATCTGAATTAAGAATCCAGAGGAGCAACTGCCCGTATAAAGCGTGAGCCTGTGATTAGAAAATACAATTTAACGGGGGGGCAAGACATCTAGGCCATGACTGAATTACGCTGCCTGTTGGAAAGGATCTTGGCTTCTAAACCCTCCTCAAAATAATGAAATGTTTTTACATTGGCACTTCCCTCAGTCCAGGTGAAAAGATGTCAGGCTTCTTTAAAACAAGCAAAGTTCTCTTTGGCCTCTGCAACTTGTGTGGCTAGTGCTGGGGGAAAAGATTTCAGATGTAACACCCCAAAAAAGAGATAAATGGACACGGTAACATGACACTGGTATTCACAGGGGGACAACGCCTGAGGCCGCAGGAGGCACACCTGAGCAACAGGCTCCTGAGCCCCTGTTCCTTCTAGGTGCCTTCCTCTATCTGGCTCACATTCAGGTACAACCACCGAAGAAGCTGGGCCCTCTTGGCAAATTACTCCCCAGTGGACTGATGACCAACGATTATATAAAAACACTGAAGATGAGGGCTGTGCATGTGCCTGACGCTGAGAGGCACTCAGTGAGTCACTAACATCGGCGTCGGTGTTCACCTGCCTTCCACACTCGCAAGACCTGTTACAAAACCTCTGCATTCAACCTCCTAGGACTAGAAACACAGTTTTAGATGACTTAGGAGCGTTCTCAAAAACACAGAAAATATTTAGTATTATTAACTTTTCATACAATAAATAAGATGGCCATTTAATATTAAGTTGCCTGCTTTTCAACAGCATATAGTGAGCTTCCTAATGCAGAATCACCTATAGCAGCAGCCAAAGACGACGGCCGACACGTGGAAGAGAAGCGGCACAGTATGTTCAAATGTGCTCCCCTAGGCTGTCACACCTTTCCCTGGGGAAGCACAGCATTTGCTGCTGGCAGCTTTTCTTTTGTCTTTGAGCTTACCTGCCCTAGTTTCTTAAAGATTTATTATGGAGAAATAGGGGAAAAAATACTGAGTTTGTTAAAAACCAGTTCAGTGACATTGAGGGCTAGAAAAACCATGAAGGATTGCCTAAGTCCTTATAAAGAGGAAGCATTTGACTTCCAAATACTGGAAATGTCAAATGTTCAACAGAATTAGAAAAGAAATCAGTGGTAAAATAGCGTTTAAAACTATGGGTTCTGGAATAAGATTACAGGTTTTAATTCCCAGTCCTGTCACTTTCCAGGTATGTGACCTGGGGCAACTGTCCCATCCTTCAACTGTAAAATAGAGACAGTAATAGTACCTACCACACAGGGTAGTCATGAGGATTAAATGTGAAAATGTGACTAGAAGTGCTTAGATAAGTTATTCACACATCAAGGTGTTAAAATATTTTCCATTTTTTAAAGAAGAAAACAGAAGAAATGATGCCAATCACATAAATAATCAAAGAGGCTAAAACGAAGCCTTCTTAGCTGCCTGGCAATTGCTCCCAGAATACACACTGAATCTCATTGTTAAAATTTTAGTTATACTTGCTTGGTTGTACAGCCTAAAAGGTAATTTACCTCTGGGGCAAAACCATCCACTTAGACTAACTGGCCAAGTGGCGGACAGGTGCTTATAATCACCATGGAAAAGATGCTTCATCTACAAGAGTCCTCGTACACCTTAGGTTTATGTACAGGCTGGTTCCTGAACTACCTTTTCTTCTGCAAGCCCAGCTCAACTGTGAAATATCCCTGTAGCAGGTAGCAGATGAAGGTGTTTCCAGGCCAGACGTGAGTGTGAAAAGTAAGAAAAGGCTGGCTAACTCATCACATGCCTGCTGCATGGATCACACGCTGTCCTGCTCAGGAGAGAGGCCCCCAAACTCAGTCAGTGTTAGCTGACTGACTGCATCCTTCTTGGACAGAGAAGCACATTTAGGAAGCTCTTTCCAGAAGCCCTTTCATTGTGGCTTCTACCACATCCACTGCGAGAACAGGGCTGGAGCTGCTGTAGCCATGAAGAGCAATGGGAATGGAGCTGGAAGGTGTGCAGTCCAAACTCCCATTCTGTCCCTTATTTCCTGGCTCCTTAGGCAAGTGATTTCTCTCTATTCACTGACAGGAGAGGAATCAGGCTTTAATATCATCAAACTTAGAGGGTAATCAGGAGAAGCAACCTAGAAGATGTACGCAGAGCAGTTTGCCCGGTGGCACAGGCACTCAAAAACTGTCTCTGTTCTTTTTGTCTATTTAGCCCTGGCAAAGGCTAGTCTAACAAATGTTTACCAGTAACCCAAATTTTAAAACATTCTACCCCAAAGTGCCTAGCAGCATGTAAACACGTAATACCTGATCAGAAAAAAAGTCCAACATTAGGTACGTAAACTGCTAATATTTCCCCAGCAGGATGGTATTTAGCAAGAAACTGTTGCCTCACTTGGCAAGAACGTTTTCAGACCATTTATTACAAAGAATCAGAATTGAACTGAATGGTAAATAGATCTAAACAAGGAAAAACATCAATTAAGTATTATTTTCTTTTTGCCAAACTACTTTGCACTTAGAAAGGACCAAATTGCAAACTGATGGCCATCTTAATGACAAAAAAAAATACTTCCACATGTTGTTGAAAGATGTCCGACCTCTGGGATCCTACATTTCCTTCTGAGTCCAAGTGGATCACGTGGGGCAGAGGATGGGGCAAGAAGGCTGGACAAGAGAGCCCTGTTTTGATTCCTCTGCTTTCCAGGTGAAAAGTGTAACAGAGTCAAAAGAGCAATGACTTTGGGACATCGTGAACAAGGTTCAAAACCCAGGGTTTTGACTTAATAGCTGTGATTCTGGACTTGTTCACCTCTCTGAGCCTGAGTTTTCTCATTTGTAAAATGAGAATAATGCCTAATTTACATGGCTGATGTGAGGAAAAGGTATATGCAGATAGCAGTGACCTTGTGCTTGGCAGATAGCAGTGACCTTGTGCTTGGCAAACAGTACATGTTTCGTCAAGAAATGAGTCGAAGTATTTTTGTAAGACTCTTTCATATGTGGAAGAGTCCCGTAATCTCCAGAGAAGCAGAAACTCTTAGCTTAACAAAGAGCCGGATGAGATAAAGGTCCAAGGCAGCACAAGTTCCAGGGCTGGAGGCAAGGCTGTTCTTCCTCACCCCCTGGCTGCAAAGGAGTTATTTTGGGATACTTGAGGCTGTTGAGCACGTCAATTGAGACTACGGCAGAAAACAAGGAAGTTCTTATACAGGATGTTTTTTAACAGCTTGAGAGAAAACCTTTCAAGAGAAAAGACTATGACCAGTGCTAGAGTTCTTCAAGTCTAAAACTTATAGTTCTGCATGTGGGGAAAAAAATGTTAATTGGCAAATATGCTCTTGTTAGTGTTAAAAAACATACAAGGTAAAAAGTAGGTAGTATTACAAGCAGTATTACAAAATTCTGTTATTAAGCACAGCTAGTGACTTCAGGTCTTTAAAGGTGATACAAATGAAGGACACATAAATTTTTGTATTTCTCTTTTTTTGCATTAAAGAAAAACTAACATTTTGTAGAAGAAATAGATTGAGTTTAATAGAAAGTATAATCAAACACAGAAGAAATTATGTCACACTAAACTGGTGATTCTTAACTTTGCCTGCATTAGGGTGATCAACTTGTCATATGCCCAGGACTTTTAACTTATTTTTTAAAAAGGTTCCTGGGATGGTTGGTCACCCTACTGCACACCAAAATTACCTGGGCAGCTTTAGAAGTAATGATGTCTGGGCCCCAGAGTGTGTGTGTGTGTGTGTGAGAGAGAGAGAGGGAGAGAGAGGGAGAGAGAGGGAGAGAGAGGGAGAGAGAGGGAGAGTCAGGAGTTTTGAAAGCGTCCTAGGTGATTCTAACACGCAGCCAATGTTGAGTACCACCTGACGTTACAGGTGCACAGCGTGCAGAAACTCAAGAACAGTACCAACATTCTTGTGCAATCCTTTAAAATACCTAACTCACCCTCGGGTGCTGGGAGGTGGGGCAAGGCCACTGCCTTGGACTGTAATGGGGTGATTAGGCAAGGGGACTCTGAGTCCTGCCTTTGCTTAGCCATTTGACCTTGGAAATATCATCACTGATGCTCTCTGTGTAAGTGTAAAGTGTGTAACTTTGCAGATTCTGGGAAACTTAACGTTCCTGGAGGAGTGCCTGGCCCGGCGCGGTGTGAGAACGAGGAGCAGAGCCAGGGCTGTTTCACCCCACACCTGCTGTGGGCTGCCGTCTTTAAGGAGAGGAATAGGAGATGCAGAGAAGTAAATGGGTGGTTTCAGCAAGGCAGTAAATGTCTGCTCAGGACATTCTTGGTGGCTAGCCAGTGAGCTAGCTCAATTCTGGAGCACTGTGGCCCAAGTCAGGTGGAAGGGGGGCCTGCAGAAGCGGATTCATACATTACCTCGAGACTCCTCAAAGGACATCTTCGTTATCTGCTTCTGGTAAGATAACAGATCTGGAGAAGTTATGTGGCTTTTCCAAGGTCACAGGGCTGGTCAGCTGGCGTCTCATCTAAATTCTATTTTCTGCCAGCCCACTGTGCGAGGCTGTGAACTGAAGTCACAGTCAGCATCTGCTGCCACTTGGGCACTGTTCTTACTTCCTGTCTGGAGCCGTCGAGCTGCAGATGGGAGTCAAAAACATGGCAAGTCCCATGGGCTCTTCCTTCTCTTCCAGGCCTTCTCTTCTCAGGCCCCAAGTCCCATCCGGTCTCAACGTCAGGCCCTGGTGTAGGCTTCTACAATCAGAAGCCGGGGGGGCGGCAAGGCACCTCACACAGCGCCCTGCAACGGAAGCCAGGCCTGGGCTTAAGTCCTGGGCCTGTGTACCCCTCCTTGGTTTCTCCAGGCCCTTTTCTTCTAGAAAATAAGAGGAATAAGCCCCAAAAGTGCTGCTCAAGCAGGAGTGTGTGGCAAAAGCACATAGGGAGCTTAAAAAGGAAAAAAAGGTTTCCCAGGACTCAGGTGACCTAATGACTCAGAATGCCCTTTTCCTGGGGTGGGTTCAGGCACGTGGTTTAAAACCCTTCCCAGGTGATTCTGACGCCTCCTCACCCCCCACCCCATGATGAGAATGTCTGGAGTAAATGGTCTCCAGACACTTTCACTCCAAGGATGGATCTTGGAAATGGCAGTTGGCTGAGTTTGCATACGTGAACAAAGAAAATGCAGTCTGTGCAAGGCAGCTGGAGAACAATCAAGACTGGGAAAATCTCAGTGGTGAGGACCTTGTTTATCACAGTCAACAGCAGAGGGCTTGGCCACAGAAGGCACTCAATACATATTAGTTGAACGAATGAGTCAATGAATGAAAGAAATGCCAGCCTTCATGGCGACAATAATAAAAATGTTCTTTGTTCTTCCTCTTGCACAAAAACTGGCCCAGATCCCCTTACGTAAAAAGCAAATACAGTATGAGAAATGTAGTTTTTCAAAAATTGCTATTGCATATTTAAAAATCTACATTAGTTTGGTATAATACATCAGGAAGGAGGCCCAATATAAATAACGTCCTCCTTTGTCTGTTTTCAAAATGCACTTGGAATGAATGTTATCAGCATGACAAAACTGGATACATACAAGTGTTATTTTTCAAGAATATATTGGATCCAAGATAAAAAATAACTCTAATAAATGCACTGTAGGTTAAGATAACATTGATGTACAATTTTAAAAGCAGAAACATTCTACTCAAAGACTATATGACATTGGTTTCTAAACAACCATTTGTGTACACACATCACAGGCTGGGTTGAACTTTGCATACAAGACTCAGACAGAGATAAAGAGATACATTCCTTTTTTCTCTCTCTGCTCTTCTATGGGAAAGTACTGCAAGCTCCTGGAGACAGCGGTTTGTCTTACTCTTGGTGACTTCAGTTCTAAATTTATAGGATAATGTTTAAGGGTTCTAACACAACATTACAGTTCAGCTGTGTAGATTTTTATTTTTAAGAAGGACAAGTGCTCAGTATTTTACTTTTTATTCTTTAATGTTAGGTTGATAAATTGTTCATTACCCCAGTTTTTAAAGTCAGGGGTATCTTAATGGGATACATTAAATACCCAACGTACACAGAGGGACTTAAATGTTTTCTTTCATTCTCTCCTTCAGCTTTCCCTTTCTGGTTCAGAAATAGTCATTCTTTTGCAACCTGCGTTGTTTCCCAAGCCTTAAACTGCCCAACAACCCCAAGGCGACAAGAAAAAAGGGCAGGCTGAGATAGGGAAGTCCCACAAAAAGTGACATCAGCATTTGGAACAAGGCAAACCTTCAACATCTCCCCTCCCCAGGAAAAGATGCACAGGTCCTCGACGGACAAGCCCATCGCTGGACACACGCTCCCAGACCCCCAAGGAAAGACAATGCCAGTCTGGTTTTCAAGTTTATTGTTGGCACACTCACACCGATGGTACACATCATCCGAGGCGAGTCCACATCTAACAGCGTGGGTGCTGGGAAGGGAAGACGCGGGCACAATGGGATGGCGACCTGGTCCCTCGAGGGACCGCGGGGGTTTCTTCTAACTACTGACAATCAGACCACGTCAACGCTTACCTCCGAGGCCCGCAGGAGGCTTTAAAAATGGCCTCCTGACGACACTTCCTGCTCGGAGCCGACCGGTAGAAATCCTCCCAGGAGAGGCATCATTTAAAACGCCGGGGGCGGGCAGAGGAGGCCGGGCCGGCGGCTCCGCAGCCCCGAGGCCCCGCCGAGGGTCCCGCCGGCGCGTTCGGGGCGAGGCTGCGGGGTCGCGGCGGCACAAAGGCGGGCTGGCGGGCGCCCGGACCTGCCCCGCCGCCCCCGGGGTCTGGGCTCCCCCGCCCCGCGGCCCGCCGCCCCCGCCCCGCAGGCCCCCCCGCCCGTCACCCC